>NC_086451.1:48585292-48885292 GCF_028390025.1 Pseudophryne corroboree
CTCCAAGTGGGGGGGTCGTCTTATACGCCGGGTGCACTTCAGTTGGGATAGACATAGCTGCCATAGTGGCCTTCCGATACTCACTCATGTGAAACCGGTAACACTAAATGCACACAGGGGTATACTTTTATACATTTTACAACTTTCTCCTCGCCCCCTCCCCCCTTCTTATGCATACCTTCATAAATACTCCCTATCCAAATCTCTTATCAGGTCATAATATACAGTATGTCACAAATCTGATGTTCTTTTACGTTTTATTTGGTGTGTGGAAGGGGGTAGTCTTATACGGCGATTATATAACAAACTCTATATTTTGAGTGGAAATGTTGGGGGTCGTTTTATACGCCCAGTCGTCTTATACGCCGGCAAATACGGTATATATCTATATATCTATCTATCTATCTATCTATCTATATATATATATATATATATATATATAAATAAATAAATCTCAGTGCCTCCCCAGCCAATGACCTCACCGCACGTCACTGATAGACAGACAGACAGGCTAGAATAGAATAGATGATACTTACCATCTCTCAGGCAGTCAGGCTCCTCTGTGCTGGCAGCTCCGGGTGGCAGGGGAGAAGGAGGGGGAGTAGGGAGCCACAGCAGCGCAGTGTAATTGCCAGTGCCGCTGCAGCAGTCCCTCTCCTTCCGCATTGGCTGCCCGCCACCGCTGTAAATGCTGAGATGAGGGAAGCGCATCCCAGCATTCACAGCAGCGATGGGCCAGCCAATGCGTATGGAGAGGGACTGCTGCAGCGGCGCCGCCGGCAATTACACTGCGCTGCTGCGGCTCCCTCCTCCCCCTCCCTCCTCCTCCTTCTCCGCTGCTCCCTCTCCTCGTCCGACACAGGCAGCTTGTAATGAGTCAAATTGACTCATTACAAGGCGCTGGCCGTTGCGCCCTCAGTGCGACTGCGCTGTGTGCCAGGCACACCTGGCACACACGTAGTTACGGCCCTGGGTTATACAGTCATTGGGGGCGATTCAAATGTTTGAAAAGTCGGTTGGGTGTCTGTTTTCTCCTATCTATGAGATAGGGAAAAAAACAGACACCCAGATGACTTTTCAAACAATTGAATCTCCCCCTGTGTGTGTACAGTGGGAACACTGCTTGTTGCCAGTGTGATCACCAAGTCTATAAAACGACCCAATTTGTGACTGAACAGCACAATGGACTGTTGTTGGGCTGCTAAATTATGTATCTATTTGCCTTATTCTAATAATTTTACCACACGGTATGAGCCGAAATTCACATCACAGCACGCGGTATGAGCCGAAATTCAGATTTTACCACGCGGTATGAGCCGAAATTCAGATTTTACCACGCGGTATGAGCCGAAATTCACATTAAAGCACACGGTATGACCCACAATTCAGGGACAGGGAGAGAGAGTGACAGCAGGTACTGAGAGAGTGACAGCAGGTACTGAGAGAGTGACAGCAGGTACTGAGAGAGTGACAGCAGGTACTGAGAGAGTGACAGCAGGGACAGAGAGAGTGACAGCAGGGACATAGGGAAGCAGGGGAACATTACCTGATATGTGCAGCGGAGATGCGTAAGGGACTGTGGTTGTCGGTGGCGGATGAGCCCATGGTCTGCGGGGGGATGCGGCGGTACTAAGCTGTCCTTCGTTCCTGCGGCGTTTATGTCCCTCTGACCAGTTGTGGTCTGCGGTGGTCAGCTTTCAGTGACGGTGCAGCATGTGGCAGTGAGCGCTGGTCAGCGGTGGGCAGCTGTGATATAAATATATAATTTTTTTACATTTATTTCAGTTATTTTTCCTTGACCCTGCAGTCCAAGTGATCTGGGGGTGAGCTGCCCAGTCACTTCCCACCCAGCACGACTCCCCCCCCCCCCCCCCTCGCCTGGGAGGTCCTGGGCCCCCAGTCCCGGAGGGAGCAGATGCTGACGGAGATGCTGAGGACAAGAAAGGAGAGGTACCAGCGCTGCCCGGCGCCGCCGCACGGTCCCCAGCTCTGGCGTTCCCGTTGTCTCCGGAACTGCCGCTGCTGTAGGCAGCTCCAACATCGGGTCCCGCCACCACTGCCCCCCGCCGAGCTCCTGTAGTGGCAGCTCCACTGTAGCGCCAGGCGCCGCTGCAGCTTCACCTCATTGCCTATGGGTGATTGGGCCAGCGGATCCAGTACTGGATCCGCTGTCCAATCACATCTGCCTAGCTGACAGCCCCTGTCAACGAGGCACTTGCATAAGTGCCGCTTACCCCAGCTTTTTAATGGGCTTTTACAGCCCAGTGCTGTTTGTCTGTCTGTCTGTCTGTCTGTCTGTCTGTCTGTCTGTCCATCCATCCATCCATCCATCCATCCATCCATCTATCTATCTATCGGTCTGTCTACCTAATGTGTAAAAGGGGGACTCTGTCTGCTGTAATGTGTAAAAAGGGAAAAAGGGGGACTCTGTCTGCTGTAATGTGTAAAAAGGGGGACGCTGTCTGCCGTAATGTGTAAAAAGGGGGACGCTGTCTGCCGTTAATGTGTAAAAAGGGGACGCTGTCTGCCGTAATGTGTAAAAAGAGGGTGCTGTCTGCAGTAATGTGTAAAAAGGGGGGACGCTGTCTGCCGTAATGTTTAAAAGGGGACGCTGTCTGGCGTAATTTGTAAAAAGGAGAACCTGTCCGCCGTACTGTGTAAGAGGGGATGTACCTAGCGTAGTGGCGTTACTGTGTAGCGTAATTTGAATAATGGAGACTACTATAATAAGATTTTACTCACCGGTAAATCTATTTCTCGTAGTCCGTAGTGGATGCTGGGAACTCCGAAAGGACCATGGGGAATAGCGGCTCGGCAGGAGACTGGGCACAACTAAAGAAAGCTTTTAGGTCACCTGGTGTGCACTGGCTCCTCCCACTAATACCCTCCTCCAAGCCTCAGTTAGGACACTGTGCCCGGACGAGCTGACATAATAAGGAAGGATTTTGAATCCCGGGTAAGACTCTTACCAGCCACACCAATCACACCGTATAACTCGTGATACCATACCCAGTTTAACAGTATGAAAACAACTGAGCCTCTCAACAGATGGCTCAACAATAACCCTTTAGTTAGGCAATAACTATATACAAGTATTGCAGACAATCCGCACTTGGGACGGGCGCCCAGCATCCACTACGGACTACGAGAAATAGATTTACCGGTGAGTAAAATCTTATTTTCTCTGACGTCCTAGTGGATGCTGGGAACTCCGAAAGGACCATGGGGATTATACCAAAGCTCCCAAACGGGCGGGAGAGTGCGGATGACTCTGCAGCACCGAATGAGAGAACTCAAGGTCCTCCTCAGCCAGGGTATCAAATATGTAGAATTTTGCAAACGTGTTTGCCCCTGACCAAGTAGCAGCTCGGCAAAGTTGTAAAGCCGAGACCCCTCGGGCAGCCGCCCAAGATGAGCCCACCTTCCTTGTGGAATGGGCTTTTACTGATTTAGGATGCGGCAGTCCAGCCGCAAAATGCGCCAGCTGAATTGTGCTACAAATCCAGCGAGCAATAGTCTGCTTAGAAGCAGGAGCACCCAGCTTGTTGGGTGCATACAGGATAGATAGCGAGTCAGTTTTCCTGACTCTAGCCGTCCTGGAAACATAAATTTTCAAGGCCCTGACTACGTCCAGTAACTTGGAATCCTCCAAGTCCCTAGTAGCCGCAGGCACCACAATAGGTTGGTTCAAGTGAAAAGCTGATACCACCTTAGGGAGAAACTGGGGACGAGTCCTCAATTCTGCCCTATCCATATGGAAAATCAGATAAGGGCTTTTACATGACAAAGCCGCCAATTCTGACACACGCCTGGCTGAAGCCAAGGCCAATAACATGACCACTTTCCACGTGAGATATTTAAGATCCACGGTTTTAAGTGGCTCAAACCAATGTGATTTTAAGAAACTCAACACCACGTTGAGATCCCAAGGTGCCACTGGAGGCACAAAAGGGGCTGAATATGCAGCACTCCCTTAACAAACGTCTGAACTTCAGGTAGTGAAGCTAGTTCTTTCTGGAATGACAATGCTAAATACTTTTGTCGTATAAACAACCCTTTATGAAGTCTAAGAACACTGTACGCTGTTTACTTAAGAAGTACCGTACGGGTACGCTGGTTGCGTAACGATCGCTCAGCCGTAGGCGAGACGCTCAAGCATCACGTTCGCTCACGGCCCAGTGATCACAGGACACGTTATTGGCTGTTGACTAACGTAATGATTCGCTATGGCGTAGCAGACGCTCGAGACCACGAGGAGATCACCAGCAGCGCAGACGCTCACAACGCTATACCTTTATGTCTAAACCTTATACCAATGAAATACACAGAATACCTTAATGTGAGTACAGGGTGTAAGTGCAACCTTGTGTAACCTGACTAATTACTAAGCTGCTTGAGCGTCACCGACGCTCAAGTGAACACTTAACACTATAGGAAATACACAGATACTGGTTTAGGGTCCAAAGCCTATTAACTGTATTATATCTAATATACTTGTAAAAGAGAATCACAGTACAAATGATACACTACAATATAACAGAGACTTCCTAACCAAAATAGCTACACTAGAAATACAATACAATACAATTACTATTTATGGGAAAATGGAAGGGGAAGAGAAGAAGAGAGAGATAGAGAGAAATGGCTCATGATAACATTAAATAAGAGACAACATGGTTGCAGATAAAACTACACATGTGAGAGACAATCGCTGCGCAGTTAGTCAATGCTGAATACAGCATGGGATGGAAGCTAGACTCCATTTTGAGAAAACTCCCATAATTCTAAAGACTGCACCACATGCCTGAAAGGGGGAGGGGAAGACATCCAGCAGCAGCCATTTTAGATTTGCAGGTCCAAACACATGGCACTCTATACTAAACCACAATCACATAGCAGAAAACACAAGACTCCATTTTCTTCCAAAATGTCCAAGCCTCAAAACAATGCATATGTTCTGATTTTACAATTCCAAACCATCTAAAACACCTTTCACAATGTAATCCAACTTCCTAGAACCATCTCATAATTTCACATCCCAAACAACTTCAGTATCTCAATAACCAGAGCATATTCATCACAAGACCAGATCACAATGTAATTAACACAAACGTAACTGCATGGTGGTATTTATGATTAACAGGATATATATATTATAACTAACCAGCACAATCTATTTTAAATCTCCATAGGCAAACAAATACCACAAATACTATGCTACAGATTGTATACTGTTCCAATTCATCACGGACTTCACAGAGTATCCACAAACACCCAACAATCACACAACCAAGTTACAATATCCTATTTAAACCAGAAAGCAATCTATCTGTTTCCTTATCTAGCCATGTGAGGTTCAATACTTAGCCTTTAGTTTGGAGGATGTCCTGGGGATTCAGCCGCCATGCTGCTTGGTGCCAGGTAGCTGTGTGTGTGTCTGTGAGTGTAGCTACATTACATCTGTTCTCTGAGGCCACACCTGACCACTACCTTCCTGTTTGACCAGTACCTGGGGGAGGGGTCTTTCTTTCTCCTTTGTATTGAGTCACCATTCTCTTTGTATATGCTAATCAGGTTCAGCCCTGAAAACTTAGTAAAAGGTTGTCTTGAGCATCCATTGTTCTAACAATATGATCTTAGCTTTTATACATATAATCATATCTATCTGCTGCAATGTCCCACAACAACACAACAGGCCTCAAACTAACCCACACCTCATTCTGCTTGCTTCAATACCAAACATGATGTGTTTATCTGGTTCGGTTCGAATGATACACATCCATGACATTAATTCATCAGCCAATTCTAAATCTCCATTATGTCTGGTGTTTGCTGTGCTCGCTGCGCATATTTGCAAGTATAGCGGCTTATATGTGTGCAGTTTATATGGTCTCTCTATGTAATATTTTTGACTTTGACAGTCCACCCTTTGGCAGTCACCAATAACTGCCACTTCCTAAAACATTTCAAAAAGAGAAAAATATATGTCAGGGGTTAATACATTTCCATGGTTGGGTAAGGGAGGAGAGAGGAGAAGGTGTGAAGAGGGTATGACCTAGTGAGAAAGCAGAAGCATGTGTGTATGAATCCATGTTTGGGGGGGTCATGTATCATCGTGCCGTACATCAAGCTTCGAGGTATTGCGAAGTATACATTTGAATTCCTTCTTATCCCGTACTAAGGGTCTGTGGATGGGCTGTCAAACTTTACCGAGCTCATTTCGGCTGTGGTTGTAACAAAATGGGGGAGCACATTTTAGTTGATGATACATGAATGGGGGAGGTATGTGGTTGCTGATATCTGTGCCTGTATTCCCTATCGACTATGTGTGTCATTACCTGAGGGTTGTAGAGATGAAGATAAAGAACACTTATGGAAAATGCAATGATATTCTATGTCAGGGAAATGTACATCTGTCGTTGAAGTTGTGTTCGGTATCTGTTGAGAGTCGTCTTCTTTGCGCTGTATTGCTCTTTGGGCATGAGCAAATAGCTTTGTCAGTGCCATCAGATTTACAAAAAATGTTGGGCTAGCGTGAGTTTAAAATACTAGGGAAACTGGGGATCCATGGCAAAGTTCATCAAGTGTCCATATCATAGGTCGTCAAAACTTCATCTTTGGTTCTTGTCTGTTGTCTGAATAGCGTCTCGTTAACTTCCTCGTCCAAGGGGTCTTTGTATCTTGGAGAAAAGCAGAAAAACAGGTGAAAGAAACGGACCGTATAATCGCATTTTCATCACATCATGGTTTCTATCATTGGGTCATATACCAAATCCAGGTTAATTACAGTTTCCTCACTCCTTAGACTCATTACCTCAGGTAGTACTTTTCCAATACAACACAATCCTTCAGAGTTTGGGGCAAGCCGCTCATACGCCTTTCTCCCGCATATGAAATATGCATCATCGGGGAGAACATATGGGATGGAATATGTCATTACCATGTTACACATTTTCCATGTGAACTCTCCTAACCCTAATTCTCCCATCTGTTTAGTACACGTATCAGTTTGTACGATATGTGCACAGTATCCTGGTGATACTTCTCCAACTCTCGTAATCCTATTTCCTAAGGTATACCTATACCGGAAAGATTTTCCTCTACTGGCTATGTGGCGTACAAGCTCTGTATCTGTAGGCATTCTATCTGCTCTATGCGAAAAGGTCATGGTTTGGTTGCTCCATGACACTTCCCAATTTCCCGGCTTTCGGGGATTGGAGATGTTAAAACATAATAGGGACCTATCCACATGGTATTGGTGGAGCTTCAAACTAGGAGGGCTGGAGATATTAAACCTCCTGTCCACCGGTCTCCCACCCTTTAGCTCAAGTACCTCCCCTACCGTTAAAGGAAATGGTACTAGCCCTGATTTACTATGACCCTGAGGTACTTGAGAGCATACCCAACAATCTGTTTTATTTAACACGTTACCCACTAAGGAGTGATGGTCACTCAATGGATGCTGGTCCATATGGATATTAAGACTGGATTGGCATTTCTTTATGCATCCATCTTCAACCATTGTCACAGAGCCTACAGATACAGTTTTCTTTTTGAACTAACAATCCTTCACAATTGTTTACAAATAACATGGTTGTTAGATCGTGCCCGGTACTCGCCTTTGCTTGGTGATTGGGTTGCTATTGGAAATTTACACCTCCGTCTCAGTCATCAGGACCTTTCTGGATCCTTTCTCGACCTCACTGGTACTCTCACCGAAACAGACTGCTCTGGTCAACATCATGGTTAACGGGAAAATCCATATCACAGTCTCTTGGGGCAAGTCCATCTTACAGGAGGAGAAAAGAAGAAATTTGTAAAGGGGGTATAAGAAAACAGTTTGAGGGGGAGAGAACTTGTTACGATAATAAGTTCTCTCGTCTTGTTGTTCTTCTTGTTCTGCTGTCCTCTCAAAGGTGCTGTCTCTCAGTCTTCCAAACGAACATTCTGGTGATGCAATATTCCTTCCTAACCGGCGATCTTTCTGTAAGGAGAAAAAAAATCTGGCATTACCATTGGTCCAACTGAGGGGTGACATACCATCTTTAAACCATGGAAACATGAGTGGGAAGAGAGAGACAACAAAAAACAAAAGAGATAGAGAACAATTCATGTGCATATATACATTACATAACTCGACAATAACCATCAATAGGAAAAGAGAAACAAAGCATTTTTAAAACATTGTCAACATTAAGAAAACATTGTTAGCATTAGAAAAACATTGTCAGATTATCAGGCTGTCATATCTATGTGTCTAATGGTCTCCTTGAGCAGTCCCTCCCCACCAGCACCTGCATTACTCCACTGTCTGTATCTGGCCAGAAATACATTGTGGCGGAGGTCATGCTGGGGTTTGGTAGACTTCTGCAAGGACCAAGTGGGTATGCAATGTGTGAATTCTTACCAATACTCGTCAGAGATGGGGATAGAGAGAGAGAGAAAAAAAACATTTCACAGATACATTTACAACGTTTCACCTGGTCATTCCTGTGTCTTCAGGGAATGACCTCCCAATTTATTAACCGTTACCTCAGGCTTACCATCAGTCCTAATGATCACCTTTCCTGACTATATATTATGGGTGTGGCCCAAAATTCTTCCTATATGATCCCTGATTATAATTTGGTGTGTCATAACTTTTGCTCATTTTCATGTCTAGGGGGTCTGATTTTATGTGGGCTGTTGCAGTTACTGGCATAATGCCCTTCTCTTTTGCACAGATCACAAATCCTTAAGTTCCTCCATGTGCCAATGGCCTGGGGTTTTGGTTGGTTTGATGCCTCCTCAAACGCTTGGATGCTCATCACCATCAACCGCTTTCCCTGTACCTACCTGATTCCTTGGATACCATGATTATGTCGTTGTCTAGGGGGTTGGTATACCTTCTGTGAATCTTTGATCATACAGTTAGATCTTTCCTAGGATCTGGGTAATCAGACATGATTGATCTCAATTCTGTCCGGGACCAGGGATGGCGCATTGCACTGTCCTTGACGGGAATGGTTCCCTGATCGTCAGTCTTCCCATTGGGGACTGTGATCACCCTGACAGGACTAAACTCAATTACATCACCTTGTTTTGGTCTTATAATATGGGGTACATTTGTTTGTGCGTGATATAAAACATTGTACGTACCTGTGGACACGACCTCACCTGACCCTCCGTTAGGGGGTTTGATTATTGCCTTTACCAATTTGGTCGCGTCCACCTGGATGTCTTGTAGGATGGCTTCTGGAAGAGGTGCTGACATCGTTCTGGGCTCACTTTCTTGTTGGTAATCCTGAGGGAAGTTTAACATGGGGTGCGACTTGCACAGGTTAACATTTGTAATTTTTACACTTTCATTTTCATAAACATTATTACATTTAACACTTTCATTCTTAATACAGTTACTAAGTGCATTTTTATCGTACAACATTGTGCCATTTCTCTGCAACCATAATCCTCTTCAATGCCATGTCTCTCCTCTCAAGATGAAAGTTAGATATGTAAGTTACATTTCTTTGCATTTCACTTTCCTGTTGCCATAACTGCAAACAATCATCATGTTTAACTCGTTGTTTCCAGGATTTTATGAGACTGATCCTTTGCCTTAAATTATGCAACACCTCTGAGTCAAAACTACCTATCCCGGGAAATGGTGCCTTATCCCCCGCAGTCATTCGTGTCCATTCATCACAAAAGGTCTCAGTGTGGGGACCATATTTCCCCCACATTACTAACCGAGCAGACCCTCGGGGTCTGCAAGCCTCTGGAGTCTGAATCCTGACCTCCGACCGTCTCTGTGTTGTGCACTTGGCTGCCATTGTGGACCTTTTTAACACAGAAAAACTTCCTAAAATGCACCAAACACAGAACTTCGTTGGAAATCCTTAAAGCTCTTCCACTGAACTTCTTCTGCTCCGGGTATCCCCGTTCCGCCTTCTAGCAGACACGTGTAGCCGTTGCAGGCCCTATCTCTAGAGATTTTCCTGAGAAAATTCCCTTCCTTTTTCTTTTACACAAATCACGCTTGCATGTGCTCCCTACAACACGTATGAGGGCAAGATTTACGCATGGATATACGACCTCATATCACGTTGCGTTATTGGTCACACATACAACCGTGCGGTCCAATCGTACCACTTATAGACACTTGTTGCCCATAAATGGTAGGATCATTGGAGTCTCCCTACTGTGCTCCAAAACAGCCAGAGCGTAATACAACGAAAACTTTATCACACTCTGTTGCACGTTTTCACTCAGATCGTGCTCATCACGTTCCACATAGATCACACAGATCACAAAGTCCACAAAGCGGAATTCAATACCGTTTTATCACATAGATCACAAAGTCCACAAAGCGGGATTCAATACACTCATACCGTTTTCAACCCACTATCATTCTTATAGTTTTCTGATCAGAAAAATCATTTCCCGTAGTCTGATAGCTCTCCCCAGAGGCGTTACAGTAAAGTAAGGTATTTAAACTAAATTTTGGAAACTGAACAAATGTGTGCTATTGTCTTGTGGCTTCTGTATCGCCTTACTATAAGCGATATTTCACTATATAAACGCTTACCAAACACCACACAGTATCTTCTATGCTGTGTGCTTGTTTTTTTCTCAGCACGTTATCAATGCAAATGGCAAACAGGAAGGTGAGATGTGAAACTTACACAGATGAAAATGCAATTCTAAATTTAATCTAATAACATACATTGATGTAAGCACACGCATATAGATATTACATATAAGTACCAATCACTATTACTTATGATTGACTATGATATAGATTAAATAAATGCATTAAAAAAAAAAAACTCATTAAATGATGATTTCTTTTTGACAGTGGATGGCTGATTGTTTCCTGAGTCAACTGAAAACCAGCCGCTCAGAAAAAATAAATAAATTTGACCTTCCCAAAATGGCCGCTGCTCCTCCCCCTTCCACCTCCATGAGGGTCACACAAAATGGTGGACAGACCATGCGGCCTCTTGTCACAAAGAAAGTCATCATTCAAAACTCCTAAAGTTATTCTAGGCCTGAGTGTGTAGTTGGCACCAAATTGAAATAAAAACCAGATTTTCAAAGACAATAGCGTACTGTTCTTACCTCCGGTCCCGGATTCCCTCAGCACCCTTTACTAAGCGAAACAGACGCTTATCCAATCAGCACTGCAAGGAATATGATCCCGCCCTTTGCTGATGGATAATGTCTGCTGATATTACCTAGCAGAGATATGTGAAGGACAGGACGAGTCCCCCAATTGACAATGCTAAATACTTTTGTCGTATAAACAACCCTTTATGAAGTCTAAGAACACTGTACGCTGTTTACTTAAGAAGTACCGTACGGGTACGCTGGTTGCGTAACGATCGCTCAGCCGTAGGCGAGACGCTCAAGCGTCACGTTCGCTCACGGCCCAGTGATCACAGGACACGTTATTGGCTGTTGACTAACGTAATGATTCGCTATGGCGTAGCAGACGCTCGAGACCACGAGGAGATCACCAGCAGCGCAGACGCTCACAACGCTATACCTTTATGTCTAAACCTTATACCAATGAAATACACAGAATACCTTAATGTGAGTACAGGGTGTAAGTGCAACCTTGTGTAACCTGACTAATTACAAAGCTGCTTGAGCGTCACCGACGCTCAAGTGAACACTTAACACTATAGGAAATACACAGATACTGGTTTAGGGTCCAAAGCCTATTAACTGTATTATATCTAATATACTTGTAAAAGAGAATCACAGTACAAATGATACACTACAATATAACAGAGACTTCCTAACCAAAATAGCTACACTAGAAATACAATACAATACAATTACTATTTATGGGAAAATGGAAGGGGAAGAGAAGAAGAGAGAGATAGAGAGAAATGGCTCATGATAACATTAAATAAGAGACAACATGGTTGCAGATAAAACTACACATGTGAGAGACAATCGCTGCGCAGTTAGTCAATGCTGAATACAGCATGGGATGGAAGCTAGACTCCATTTTGAGAAAACTCCCATAATTCTAAAGACTGCACCACATGCCTGAAAGGGGGAGGGGAAGACATCCAGCAGCAGCCATTTTAGATTTGCAGGTCCAAACACATGGCACTCTATACTAAACCACAATCACATAGCAGAAAACACAAGACTCCATTTTCTTCCAAAATGTCCAAGCCTCAAAACAATGCATATGTTCTGATTTTACAATTCCAAACCATCTAAAACACCTTTCACAATGTAATCCAACTTCCTAGAACCATCTCATAATTTCACATCCCAAACAACTTCAGTATCTCAATAACCAGAGCATATTCATCACAAGACCAGATCACAATGTAATTAACACAAACGTAACTGCATGGTGGTATTTATGATTAACAGGATATATATATTATAACTAACCAGCACAATCTATTTTAAATCTCCATAGGCAAACAAATACCACAAATACTATGCTACAGATTGTATACTGTTCCAATTCATCACGGACTTCACAGAGTATCCACAAACACCCAACAATCACACAACCAAGTTACAATATCCTATTTAAACCAGAAAGCAATCTATCTGTTTCCTTATCTAGCCATGTGAGGTTCAATACTTAGCCTTTAGTTTGGAGGATGTCCTGGGGATTCAGCCGCCATGCTGCTTGGTGCCAGGTAGCTGTGTGTGTGTCTGTGAGTGTAGCTACATTACATCTGTTCTCTGAGGCCACACCTGACCACTACCTTCCTGTTTGACCAGTACCTGGGGGAGGGGTCTTTCTTTCTCCTTTGTATTGAGTCACCATTCTCTTTGTATATGCTAATCAGGTTCAGCCCTGAAAACTTAGTAAAAGGTTGTCTTGAGCATCCATTGTTCTAACAATATGATCTTAGCTTTTATACATATAATCATATCTATCCGCTGCAATGTCCCACAACAACACAACAGGCCTCAAACTAACCCACACCTCATTCTGCTTGCTTCAATACCAAACATGATGTGTTTATCTGGTTCGGTTCGAATGATACACATCCATGACATTAATTCATCAGCCAATTCTAAATCTCCATTATGTCTGGTGTTTGCTGTGCTCGCTGCGCATATTTGCAAGTATAGCGGCTTATATGTGTGCAGTTTATATGGTCTCTCTATGTAATATTTTTGACTTTGACAGGAAGAAAATCGACAGAGCCAAGATCTGTACCTTAATGGAACCCAATTTTAGGCCCATAGTCACCCCTGACTGTAGGAAGTGCAGAAAACGGCCCAGCTGAAATTCCTCCGTTGGGGCCCTCCTGGCCTCACACCACGCAACATATTTTCGCCATATGCGGTGATAATGGTTTGCGGTCACTTCTTTCCTAGCTTTAATCAGCGTAGGGATGACTTCCTCCGGAATGCCCTTTTCCTTCAGGATCCGGCGTTCAACCGCCATGCCGTCAAACGCAGCCGCGGTAAGTCTTGGAACAGACAGGGCCCCTGCTGCAGCAGGTCCTGTCTGAGCAGCAGAGGCCATGGGTCCTCTGAGATAATTTCTTGAAGTTCCGGGTACCAAGCTCTTCTTAGCCAATCCGGAACAATGAGTATAGCTCTTACTCCTCTTTTCCTTATTATCCTCAGTACCTTGGGTATGAGAGGAAGAGGAGGGAACACATAAACCGACTGGTACACCCACGGTGTCACTAGAGCATCCACAGCTATCGCCTGAGGGTCTCTCGACCTGGCGCAATATCTTTCTAGCTTTTTGTTTAGGAGGGACGCCATCATGTCCACCTGTGGCCTTCCCAACGGTTTACGATCAGCTGGAAGACTTCTGGATGAAGTCCCCACTCTCCTGGGTGGAGGTCGTGCCTACTGAGGAAGTCTGCTTCCCAGTTGTCCACTCCCGGAATGAACACTGCTGACAGTGCTAACACGTGATTTTCTGCCCATCGGAGAATCCTTGTGGCTTCTGCCATCGCCATCCTGCTTCTTGTGCCGCCCTGTCGGTTTACATGGGCGACTGCCGTGATGTTGTCTGACTGGATCAGTACCGGCTGGTTTTGAAGCAGGGGTCTTGCCTGACTTAGGGCATTGTAAATGGCCCTCAGTTCCAGAATATTTATGTGTAGGGAAGTCTCCTGACTTGACCATAGTCCTTGGAAGTTTCTTCCCTGTGTGACTGCCCCCCAGCCTCGAAGGCTGGCATCCGTGGTCACCAGGACCCAGTCCTGTATGCCGAATCTGCGGCCCTCTTGAAGATGAGCACTCTGCAGCCACCACAGCAGAGACAGGGTTATCAGCCGATGCATCTGAAGATGCGATCCGGACCACTTGTCTAACAGGTCCCACTGAAAAGTCCTTGCATGGAACCTGCCGAATGGAATTGCTTCGTAGGAAGCTACCATTTTTCCCAGGACTCGCGTGCAGTGATGCACCGACACCTGTTTTGGTTTCAGGAGGCCTCTGACTAGAGATGACAGCTCCTTGACTTTCTCCTCCGGGAGAAACACTTTTTTCTGTTCTGTGTCCAGAACCATCCCCAGGAACAGTAGACGTGTCGTAGGGACCAGCTGTGACTTTGGAATATTTAGAATCCAACCGTGCTGTTGTAGCACCTCCCGAGATAGTGCTACCCCGACCAACAACTGCTCCCTGGACCTCGCCTTTATCAGGAGATCGTCCAAGTACGGGATAATTAAAACTCCCTTTTTTCGAAGGAGTATCATCATTTCGGCCATTACCTTGGTAAATACCCTCGGTGCCGTGGACAGACCAAACGGCAACGTCTGGAATTGGTAATGACAATCCTGTACCACAAATCTGAGGTACTCCTGGTGAGGATGGTAAATGGGGACATGCAGGTAAGCATCCTTGATGTCCAGTGATACCATGTAATCCCCCTCGTCCAGGCTTGAAATAACCGTCCTGAGCGATTCCATCTTGAACTTGAATTTTTTTTATATATGTGTTCAAGGATTTCAAATTTCAAATGGGTCTCACCGAACCGTCCGGTTTCGGTACCACAAACATTGTGGAATAGTAACCCCGTCCTTGTTGAAGGAGGGGCACCTTGCCTATCACCTGCTGGGAATACAGCTTGTGAATTGCCTCCAGCACTGCCTCCCTGTCTGAGGGAGTCGTTGGCAAGGACGATTTGAGGAAACGGCGAGGGGGAGACGTCTCGAATTCCAGCTTGTACCCCTGAGATACCACTTGAAGAATCCAGGGATCCACCCGTGAGCGAGCCCACTGATTGCTGAAGTTCTTGAGACGGGCCCCCACCGTACCTGGCTCCGCCTGTGGAGCCCCAGCGTCATGCGGTGGACTTAGAGGAAGCGGGGGAGGACTTTTGTTCCTGGGAACTGGCTGTATGCTGCAGCTTTTTCCCTCTACCTCTGCCTCTAGGCAGAAAGGACGCGCCTTTAACCCGCTTGCCTATCTGGGGCCGAAAGGACTGTACCTGATAATACGGTGCTTTCTTTGGCTGTGAGGGAACATGGGGTAAAAATGTTGACTTCCCAGCTGTCGCTGTGGAAACGAGGTCCGAGAGACCATCCCCAAACAACTCCTCACCCTTATAAGGCAAAACTTCCATGTGCCTTTTAGAATCTGCATCACCCGTCCACTGCCGAGTCCATAATCCTCTCCTGGCAGAAATGGACATTGCACTTATTTTAGATGCCAGCCGGCAAATATCCCTCTGTGCATCTCTCATGTATAAGACTGCGTCTTTTATATGCTCTATGGTTAGCAATATAGTGTCCCTGTCTAGGGTATCAATATTTTCTGACAGGGAATCTGACCACGCAGCTGCAGCACTGCACATCCATGCTGAAGCAATAGCTGGTCTCAGTATAATACCTGAGTGTGTACATACAGACTTCAGGATAGCCTCCTGCTTTCTATCAGCAGGTTCCTTTAGGGCGGCCGTGTCCGGAGACGGTAGTGCCACCTTCTTTGACAGACGTGTGAGCGCTTTATCCACCCTAGGGGATGTTTCCCAATGTGACCTATCCTCTGGCGGGAAAGGGTACGCCATTAGTAACCTTTTAGAAATTACCAGTTTCTTATCGGGGGAAGTCCACGCTTCTTCACACACTTCATTTAATTCCTCAGAAGGGGGAAAAAATAAGATTTTACTCACCGGTAAATCTATTTCTCGTAGTCCGTAGTGGATGCTGGGCCTCCGTAGGGACCATGGGGAATAGCGGCTCCGCAGGAGACTGGGCACAACTAAAGAAAGCTTTAGGACTACCTGGTGTGCACTGGCTCCTCCCACCATGACCCTCCTCCAGACCTCAGTTAGGATACTGTGCCCGGAAGAGCTGACACAATAAGGAAGGATTTTGAATCCCGGGTAAGACTCATACCAGCCACACCAATCACACCGTATAACTCGTGATACTATACCCAGTTAACAGTATGAAATATAACTGAGCCTCTCAACAGATGGCCCAACAATAACCCTTTAGTTAACAATAACTATATACATGTATTGCAGACAATCCGCACTTGGGATGGGCGCCCAGCATCCACTACGGACTACGAGAAATAGATTTACCGGTGAGTAAAATCTTATTTTCTCTGACGTCCTAAGTGGATGCTGGGACTCCGTAAGGACCATGGGGATTATACCAAAGCTCCCAAATGGGCGGGAGAGTGCGGATGACTCTGCAGCACCGAATGGGCAAACTCTAGGTCCTCCTCAGCCAGGGTGTCAAACTTGTAGAATTTAGCAAATGTGTTTGACCAAGTAGCTGCTCGGCAAAGTTGTAAAGCCGAGACTCTTCGGGCAGCCGCCCAAGAAGAGCCCACTTTCCTCGTGGAATGGGCTTTTACAGATTTAGGGTGCGGCAGTCCAGCCGCAGAATGTGCAAGTTGAATCGTGCTACAGAAACAGCGAGCAATAGTCTGCTTAGAAGCAGGAGCACCCAGCTTGTTGGGTGCATACAGGATAAATAGCGAGTCAGTTTTCCTGACTTCAGCCGTCCTGGAAACATATATTTTCAGGGCCCTGACTACGTCCAGTAACTTGGGAGTCCTCCAAGTCCCAAGTAGCCGCAGGCACCACAATAGGTTGGTTCACATGAAAAGCTGATACCACCTTAGGAAGGAATTGGGAACGAGTCCTCAATTCCGCCCTATCCATATGAAAAATCAGATAAGGGCTTTTGCATGACAAAGCCGCCAATTCTGATACACGCCTGGCCGTCGCCAAGGCCAACAGCATGACCACTTTCCACGTGAGGTATTTTAGCTCTACGGATTTAAGTGGCTCAACCAAATGCGACTTCAGGAAATCCAACACCACGTTGAGATCCCACGGTGCCACTGGAGGCACAAACGGGGGCTGAATATGCAGCCCTCCCTTAACACAAGTCTGAACTTCAGGCAGTGAAGCCAGTTCTTTTCGGAAGAAAATGTACAGAGCCGAAATCTGGACCTTAATGGAACCCAATTTTAGGCCCATAGTCACTCCTGACTGTAGGAAGTGCAGAAATCGACCCAGGTGAAATTCCTCCGTTGGGGCCTTCCTGGCCTCACATCAAGCAACATATTTTTGCCATATGCGGTGATAATGTTTTGCGATCACATCTTTCCTAGCCTTAATCAGCGTAGGAATGACTTCCTCCGGAATGCCCTTTTCCTTTAGGATCCGGTGTTCAACCGCCATGCCGGCAAACGCAGCCGCGGTAAGTCTTGGAACAGACAGGGCCCCTGCTGCAGCAGGTCCTGTCTGAGCGGCAGAGGCCATGGGTCCTCTGAGATCATTTCTTGAAGTTCTGGGTACCAAGCTCTTCTTGGCCAATCCGGAACCACGAGTATAGTTCTTACTCCTCTCCTTCTTATTATTCTCAGTACCTTGGGTATGAGAGGCAGAGGAGGGAACACATACACCGACTGGTACACCCACAGTGTTACCAGAGCGTCCACAGCTATCGCCTGAGGGTCCCTTGACCTGGCGCAATATCTTTTTAGCTTTTTGTTGAGGCGGGACGCCATCATGTCCACCTGTGGCCTTTCCCAATGGTGTACAATCATTTGGAAGACTTCTGGATGAAGTCCCCACTCTCCCGGGTGGAGGTCGTGCCTGCTGAGAAAGTCTGCTTCCCAGTTGTCCACTCCGGGAATGAACACTGCTGACAGTGCTAACACATGAGTTTCCGCCCATCGGAAAATCCTTGTGGCTTCTGCCATCGCCATCCTGCTTCTTGTGCCGCCCTGTTGGTTTACATGGGCGACCGCCGTGATGTTGTCTGACTGGATCAGCATCGGCTGGTGTTGAAGCAGGGGTCTAGCCTGGCTTAGGGCATTGTAAATGGCCCTTAGTTCCAGAATATTTATGTATAGGGAAGTCTCCTGACTCGACCATAGTCCTTGGAAGTTTCTTCCCTGTGTGACTGCCCCCCAGCCTCGAAGGCTGGCATCCGTGGCCACCAGGACCCAGTCCTGTATGCCGAATCTGCGGTCCTCTAGAAGATGAGCACTCTGCAGCCACCACAACAGCGACACCCTGGCCCTTGGAGACAGGGTTATCAGCCGATGCATCTGAAGATGCGACCCGGACCACTTGTCCAACAGATCCCACTGGAAGATCCTCGCATGGAACCTGCCGAATGGAATTTCTTCGTAAGAAGCTACCATCTTTCCCAGGACTCGCGTGCATTGATGCACCGACACCTGTATTTGTTTTAGGAGGTCTCTGAGTAGAGATGACAACTCCTTGGCCTTCTCCTCCGGGAGAAACACTTTTTTCTGTTCTGTGTCCAGAACCATACCCAGGAACAGTAGACGCGTCGTAGGAACCAGCTGCGACTTTGGAATATTCAGAATCCAGCCGTGCTGTTGTAGCACTTCCCGAGATCGTGCTACTCCGACCAACAACTGCTCCCTGGACCTCGCCTTTATAAGGAGATCGTCCAAGTACGGGATAATTATAACTCCCTTTTTCCGAAGAAGTATCATCATTTCGGCCATTACCTTGGTAAAAACCCTCGGTGCCGGGGACAGACCAACGGCAACGTCTGGAATTGGTAATGACAGTCCTGTACCACAATTTTGAGGTACTCCTGGTGAGAAGGGTAAATGGGGACATGCAGGTAAGCATCCTTGATGTCCAGTGATACCATGTAATTCCCTTCGTCCAGGCTTGCAATAACCGCCCTGAGCGATTCCATTTTGAACTTGAACCTTCGTATATAAGTGTTCAAGTATTTTAATTTTAGAATGGGTCTCACCGAACCGTCTGGTTTCGGTACCACAACATTGTGGAATAGTAACCCCGGCCTTGTTGAAGGAGGGGTACCTTGATTATCACCTGCTGGAAGTACAGCTTGTGAATCGCCGCCATTACTACCTCCCCTTTCTCCGAGGGCAGCAGGCAAGGCTGATTTGAGGTAACGGCGAGGGGGAGTCGCCTCGAACCCCAGCTTGTATCCCTGTGATACTACTTGCAGAACCCAGGGATCCACCTGTGAGCGAGCCCACTGGTCGCTGAAGTTCCCGAGACGTGCCCCCACCGCACCTGGCTCCACTTGTGGAGCCCCAGCGTCATGCGGTGGACTCAGAGGAAGCGGGGGAAGATTTTTGATCCTGGGAACTGGCTGTCTGGTGCAGCTTTTTCCCTCTTCCCTTGTCTCTGTGCAGAAAGGAAGCGCCTTTGACCCGCTTGCTTTTCTGGAGCCGAAAGGACTGTACCTGATAATACGGTGCTTTCTTGGGCTGTGAGGAAACCTGAGGTAAAAAATTTTCTTCCCAGCTGTTGCTGTGGATACGAGGTCCCAGAGACCATCCCCAACAATTCCTCACCCTTATAAGGCAGAACCTGCCTTTTAAAGTCAGCATTTTCCACTGCCGGGTCCCTAATACCCTCCTGGCAGAATGGACATTGCATTAATTCTGGATACCAGCCGGCAAATATCCCTCTGTGCATCCCTCATATATAAGACGACGTCTTTAATATGCTCTATGGTTAGCCAAATAGTATCCCTGTCCTGACAGGGTAACAGACCACGCCGCAGCAGCACTATCCATGCTGAGGCAATTGCAGGTCTCAGTATAGTACCTGAGTGTGTATATACAGACTTCAGGATAGCCTCCTGCTTTTTTATCAGCAGGCTCCTTCAAAGTGGCCGTATCCTAAGACGGCAGTGCCACCTTTTTTGACAAACGTGTGAGCGCCTTATCCACCCTAGGGGATATCTCTCAACGTGACCTATCCTCTGGCGGGAAAGGGTACGCCATCAGTAACTTTTTTATCGAGGGAACCCACGCTTCTTCACACACTTCATTCACTCATCTGATGGGGGAACAAAACACTGGCTGCTTTTTCTCCCCAAACATAAAACCCCTTTCTCTATCGTCCTAGTGGATGCTGGGGTTCCTGAAAGGACCATGGGGAATAGCGGCTCCGCAGGAGACAGGGCACAAAAGTAAAGCTTTCCGATCAGGTGGTGTGCACTGGCTCCTCCCCCTATGACCCTCCTCCAAGCCAGTTAGATTTTTGTGCCCGGCCGAGAAGGGTGCAATCTAGGTGGCTCTCCTAAAGAGCTGCTTAGAAAAGTTTAGCTTAGGTTTTTTATTTTACAGTGAGTCCTGCTGGCAACAGGATCACTGCAACGAGGGACTTAGGGGAGAAGAAGTGAACTCACCTGCGTGCAGGATGGATTGGCTTCTTGGCTACTGGACATCAGCTCCAGAGGGACGATCACAGGTACAGCCTGGATGGTCACCGGAGCCTTGCCGCCGGCCCCCTTGCAGATGCTGAAGTAAGAAGAGGTCCAGAATCGGCGGCAGAAGACTCCTCAGTCTTCTAAAGGTAGCGCACAGCACTGCAGCTGTGCGCCATTTTCCTCTCAGCACACTTCACACGGCAGTCACTGAGGGTGCAGGGCGCTGGGAGGGGGGCGCCCTGGGAGGCAAATGAATACCTATTTTGGCTAAAAATACCTCACATATAGCCTCCGGAGGCTATATGGAGATATTTAACCCCTGCCAGAATCCGTTAAGAGCGGGAGACGAGGCCGCCGAAAAAGGGGCGGGGCCTATCTCCTCAGCACACAGCGCCATTTTCCCTCACAGAAAGGCTGGAGGGAAGGCTCCCAGGCTCTCCCCTGCACTGCACTACAGAAACAGGGTTAAAACAGAGAGGGGGGGCACTAATTTGGCGTTAGAAATATATAAAAAAGATGCTATAAGGGAAAACACTTATATAAGGTTGTCCCTATATAATTATAGCGTTTTTGGTGTGTGCTGGTAAACTCTCCCTCTGTCTCTCCAAAGGGCTAGTGGGTCCTGTCCTCTATCAGAGCATTCCCTGTGTGTGTGCTGTGTGTCGGTACGTGTGTGTCGACATGTATGAGGACGATGTTGGTGAGGAGGCGGAGCAATTGCCTGTAATGGTGATGTCACTCTCTAGGGAGTCGACACCGGAATGGATGGCTTATTTAGGGAATTACGTGATAATGTCAACACGCTGCAAGGTCGGTTGACGACATGAGACGGCCGACAAAAAATTAGTACCGGTCCAGACGTCTCAAAAACACCGTCAGGGGTTTTAAAACGCCCGTTTACTTTAGTCGGTCGACACAGACACAGACAGGGACACTGAATCCAGTGTCGACGGTGAATAAACAAACGTATTCCTTATTAGGGCCACACGTTAAAGGCAATGAAGGAGGTGTTACATATTTCTGATACTACAAGTACCACAAAAGAGGGTATTATGTGGGATGTGAAAAAACTACCGTAGTTTTTCCTGAATCAGATAAATTAAATAAAGTGTGTGATGATGCGTGGGTTCCCCCCGATAGAAAATTATGGGCGGTATACCCTTTCCCGCCAGAAGTTAGGGCGCGTTGGGAAACACCCCTTAGGGTGGATAAGGCGCTCACACGCTTATCAAAACAAGTGGCGGTACCGTCTATAGATAGGGCCGTCCTCAAGGACCAGCTGACAGGAGGCTGGAAAATATCATAAAAAGTATATACACACATACTGGTGTTATACTGCGACCAGCGATCGCCTCAGCCTGGATGTGCAGAGCTGGGGTGGCTTGGTCGGATTCCCTGACTAAAAATATTGATACCCTTGACAGGGACAGTATTTTATTGACTATAGAGCATTTAAAGGATGCATTTCTATATATGCGAGATGCACACAGGGATATTTGCACTCTGGCATCAAGAGTAAATGCGATGTCCATATCTGCCAGAAGATGTTATGGACACGACAGTGGTCAGGTGATGCAGATTCCAAACGGCACAAAGGTGTATTGCCGTATAAAGGAAGAGGAGTTATTTGGGGTCGGTCCATCGGACCTGGTGGCCACGGCAACTGCTGGAAAATCCGCCGTTTTTACCCTAAGTCACATCTCTGCAGAAAAAGACACCGTCTTTTCAGCCTCAGTCCTTTCGTCCCTATAAGATCATACTGTATCTGCCCAGGGATAGAGGAAAGGGAAGAAGACTGCAGCAGGCAGCCCATTCCCAGGAACAGAAGCGTTCCACCGCTTCTGACAAGTTCTCAGCATGGCGCTGAGACCGTACAGGACCCCTGGATCCTACAAGTAGTATCCCAGGGGTACAGATTGGAATGTCGAGACGTTTCCCCTTCGCAGGCTCCTGAAGTCTGCTTTACCAAGGTCTCCCTCCGACAAGGAGGCAGTATAAAAAAAAAAAAAAAAAATTCACAAGCTGTATTCCCAGCAGGTGATAATTAAATTACCCCTCCTACTACAAGAAAAGGGGTATTATTCCACACTATATTGTGGTACTGAAGCCAGAAGGCTAGGTGAGACTTATTCTAAAAAATTTTTTGAACACTTACAAAGGTTCAAATCAAGATGGAGTCACTCAGAGCAGTGATAACGAACCAGGAAGAAGGGGACTATATAGTGTCCCGGGACATCAGGGATGCTTACCTCTATGTCCCAAATTTGCCCTTCTCACTAAGGGTACCTCAGGTTCGTGGTGCAGAACTGTCACTATCAGTTTCAGACGCTGCCGTTTGGATTGTCCACGGCACCCCGGGTCTTTACCAAGGTAATGGCCGAAATGATGATTCTTCTTCGAAGAAAAGGCGTCTTAATTATCCCTTACTTGGACGATCTCCTGATAAGGGCATAGTCCAGGGAACAGTTGGAGGTCGGAGTAGCACTATCTCGGATACTGCTACAACAGCACGGGTGGATTCTAAATATTCCAAAATCGCAGCTGATCCCGACGACACGTCTGCTGTGCCTAGGGATGATTCTGGACACAGTCCAGAAAAAGGTGTTTCTCCCGGAAGAGAAAGCCAGGGAGTTATCCGAGCTAGTCAGGAACCTCCTAAAAACAGTGCATCATTGCACAAGGGTCCTGGTAAAAATGGTGGCTTCCTACGAAGCAATTCCATTCGGCAGATTTCACGCAAGAACTTTTCAGTGGGATCTGCTGGACAAATGGTCCGGATCGCATCTTCAGATGCATCAGCGGATAACCCTATATCCAAGGACAAGGGTGTCTCTCCTGTGGTGGTTATAGAGTGCTCATCTTCTAGAGGGCCGCAGATTCGGCATTCAGGATTGGATGCTGGTGACCACGGAGCCCAGCCCGAGAGGCTGGGGAGCAGTCACACAAGGAAAAAATTTCCAGGGAGTGTGATCAAGTCTGGAGACTTTTCTCCACATAAATATACTGGAGCTAAGGGTAAATTTATAATGCTCTAAGCTTAGCAAGACCTCTGCTTCAAGGTCAGCCGGTATTGATCCAGTGGGAAAAACATCACGGCAGTCGCCCACGTAAACAGACAGGGCGACACAAGAAGCAGGAGGGCAATGGCAAAAACTGCAAGGACTTTTCGCTGGGCGGAAAATCATGTGATAGCACTGTCAGCAGTGTTTCATCCCGGGAATGGAAACTGGGAAGCAGACTTCCTCAGCAGGCACGACCTCCACCCGGGAGAGTGGAAACTTCATCGGGAAGTTTTTTCCACATGATTGTAAACCGTTGGGAAATACCAAAGGTGGACATGATGGCGTCCCGTCTGAACAAAAAAACGGGACAGGTATTGCACCAGGTCAAGAGACCCTCGGGCAATAGCTGTGGACGTTCTGGTAACACCGTGGGTGTACCAGTCGGTGTATGTGTTCCCTCCTCTGCTTCTCATACCTAAGGTGCTGAGAATTATAAGACGTAGAGGAGTAAGAACTATACTCATGGCTCCGGATTGGCCAAGAAGGACTTGGTACCCGGAACTTCAAGAGATGCTTACAGAGGTCTTATGGCCTCTGCCGCTAAGAAGGGACTTGCTTCAGCAAGTACCATGTCTGTTCCAAGACTTACCGCAGCTGCGTTTGTCGGCATGGCGGTGGAAAGCCGGATCCTAAGGGAAAAAGGCATTCCGGAAGAGGTCATTCCTACCCTGGTCAAAGCCAGAAAGGAGGTGACCGCACAACATTATCACCACATGTGGCGAAAATATGTTGCGTGGTGTGAGGCCAGGAAGGCCCCACAAAGAAATTTCAACTCGGTCGTTTCCTGCATTTCCTGCAAACAGGAGTGTCTATGGGCCTCAAATTGGGGTCCATTAAGGTTCAAATTTCGGCCCTGTCGATTTTCTTCCAGAAAGAATTGGCTTCAGTCCCTGAAGTCCAGAAGTTTGTCAAGGGAGTATTGCATATACAACCCCCTTTTGTGCCTCCAGTGGCACTGTGGGATCTCAACGTAGTTCAAATCACATTGGTTTAAAACCAGTCAAATCTGTGGATTTGAAGCATCTCACATGAAAAGTGACCATGCTCTTGGCCCTGGCCTGGACCAGGCGAGTGTCAAATTGGTGGTTTTTTTCTCAAAAAAGCCCATATCTGTTTGTCCATTCGGACAGGGCAGAGCTGCGGACTCGTCCCCAGTTCTCTCCCTAAGGTGGTGTCAGTGTTTGGAGGACTCCAAGTTGCTAGATGTTGTCAGGGCCCTGAAAATATGTTCCAGGACGGCTGGAGTCAGGAAAACTGACTTGCTGTTATCCTGTATGCACCCAACAAACTGGGTGCTCTTGCTTCTAAGCAGACTATTGCTAGTTGGATGTGTAATACAATTCAGCTTGCACATTCTGTGGCAGGCCTGCCACAGCCAAAATATGTAAATGCCCATTCCACAAGGAAGGTGGGCTCATCTTGGGCGGCTGCCCGAGGGGTCTCGGCTTTACAACTTTGCCGAGCAGCTACTTGGTCAGGGGCAAACACGTTTGCTAAATTCTACAAATTTGATACCCTGGCTAAGGAGGACCTGGAGTTCTCTCATTCGGTGCTGCAGAGTCATCCGCACTCTCCCGCCCGTTTGGGAGCTTTGGTATAATCCCCATGGTCCTTTCAGGAACCCCAGCATCCACTAGGACGATAGAGAAAATAAGAATTTACTTACCGATAATTCTATTTCTCGGAGTCCGTAGTGGATGCTGGGCGCCCATCCCAAGTGCGGATTATCTGCAATACTTGTACATAGTTACAAAAATCGGGTTATTATTGTTGTGAGCCATCTTTTCAGAGGCTCCGCTGTTATCATACTGTTAACTGGGTTTAGATCACAAGTTGTACGGTGTGATTGGTGTGGCTGGTATGAGTCTTACCCGGGATTCAAAATTCCTCCCTTATTGTGTACGCTCGTCCGGGCACAGTACCTAACTGGCTTGGAGGAGGGTCATAGGGGGAGGAGCCAGTGCACACCACCTGATCGGAAAGCTTTACTTTTGTGCCCTGTCTCCTGCGGAGCCGCTATTCCCCATGGTCCTTTCAGGAACCCCAGCATCCACTACGGACTCCGAGAAATAGAATTATCGGTAAGTAAATTCTTATTTTTTTTTTGTGGTACTTGGGTTAATGTCAGAAATGTGTAACACATTTATCATTGCCGAGATCATGCAACGGATGTTCCTAGTGGATTGGGTATATGTCTCAACCTCGTCGACACTGGAGTCAGACTCCGTGTCAACATCTGTGTCTGCCATCTGAGGTAGCGGGCGTTTTTTGAGCCCCTGATGGCCTTTGAGACGCCTGGGCAGGCGCGGGCTGAGAAGCCGGCTGTCCCACAGCTATTACGTCATCCAGCCTTTTATGTAAGGAGTTGACACTGTCGGTTAATACCTTTCACCTATCCATCCACTCTGGTGTCGGCCCCACAGGGGGCGACATCACATTTATCGGCATCTGCTCCGCCTCCACGTAACCTTCCTCATCAAACATGTCGACACAGCCGTACTGACACACCGCACACACACAGGGAATGCTCTGACTGAGGACAGGACCCCACAAAGTCCTTTGGGGAGACAGAGAGAGAGTATGCCAGCACACACCAGAGCGCTATATAATGCAGGGATTAACACTATAACTGAGTGATTTTTCCCAATAGCTGCTTGTATACACAATATTGCGCCTAAATTTAGTGCCCCCCCTCTCTTTTTAACCCTTTGAGCCTGAAAACTACAGGGGAGAGCCTGGGGAGCTGTCTTCCAGCTGCACTGTGAAGATAAAATGGCGCCAGTGTGCTGAGGGAGATAGCCCCGCCCCTTTTTCGGCGGACTTCTCCCGCTTTTTTGAGGAATTCTGGCAGGGGTATTTTTCACATATATAGCCTCTGGGACTATATATTGTGATTTTTTTTGCCAGCCAAGGTCTTAATATTGCTGCTCAGGGTGCCCCCCCCCCCCAGCGCCCTGCACCCATCAGTGACCGGAGTGTGAGGTGTGCATGAGGAGCAATGGCGCACAGCTGCAGTGCTGTGCGCTACCTTGTTGAAGACCGAAGTCTTCTGCCGCCGATTTCCAGGACCATCTTCATGCTTCTGGCTCTGTAAGGGGGACGGCGGCGCGGCTCCGGGACCGAACGATCGAGGTCAGGTCCTGTGTTCGATCCCTCTGGAGCTAATGGTGTCCAGTAGCCTAAGAAGCCCAAACTATCTCCAGTCAGGTAGGTTCGCTTCTTCTCCCCTTAGTCCCTCGCTGCAGTGAGTCTGTTGCCAGCAGATCTCACTGAAAATAAAAAACCTAAATATACTTTCTTTTCTAGGAGCTCAGGAGAGCCCCTAGTGTGCATCCAGCTCAGCCGGGCACAAGATTCTAACTGAGGTCTGGAGGAGGGTCATGGTGGGAGGAGCCAGTGCACACCAGGTAGTCCTAAAGCTTTCTTTAGTTGTGCCCAGTCTCCTGCGGAGCCGCTATTCCCCATGGTCCTTACGGAGTCCCAGCATCCACTTAGGACATCAGAGAAACCACTGGTAGTTTTTTCTCCCCAAACATAATACCCTTTTTTGTGGTTCCTGGGGTAATATCAGAAATGTGCAACACATTTTTCATTGCCGCAATCATGTAACGTGTGGCCCTATTGGAATGTACATTAGTCTCATCGTCGTCGACACTGGATTCAGTATCCGTGTCGACATCTGTGTCCGCCATCTGAGGTAGCGGGCGTTTTAGAGCCCCTGATGGCTTTTGAGACAGCTGGGCAGGCACAAGCTGAGAAGCCGGCTGTCCCACATCTGATATGTCGTCAAACCTCTTATGTAAGGAGTTAACACTTTCACGTAATTCCTTCCACAAGTCCATCCACTCAGGTGTCGGCCCCGCAGGGGGTGACATCACATTTATCGGCACCTGCTCCGCCTCCACATAAGCCTCCTCATCAAACATGTCGACACAGCCATACCGACACACCGCACACACACAGGGAATGCTCTGACTGAGGACAGGACCCCACAAAGCCCTTTGGGGAGACAGAGAGAGAGAGTATGACAGCACACACCAACAGCGCTATATAACACAGGGATTAACACTATAACTGAGTGATTTTTCCCAATAGCTGCTTGTATACACAATATTGCGCCTAAATTTAGTGCCCCCCCTCTCTTTTTTACCCTATGTAGTCTGGAAACTGCAGGGGAGAGCCTAGGAGCGATCCTTCCAGCGGAGCTGTGAGGGAAAATGGCGCCAGTGTGCTGCGGGAGATAGCCCCGCCCCTTTTTCGGCGGACTTCTCCCGCTTTTTTCAATGTATATCTGGCAGGGGTATTTTACACATATATAGTCTCTATGACTATATTATGTGTTATTTGCCAGCCAAGGTACTTAATATTGCAGCCCAGGGCGCACTCCCCCAGCGCCCTGCACCCATCAGTGACCGGAGTGTGAGGTGTGCATGGGAAGCAATGGCGCACAGCTGCAGTGCTGTGCGCTACCTTGATGAATACCGAAGTCTTCTGCCGCCGATTTCCAGGACCCTCTTCTTGCTTCTGGCTCTGTAAGGGGGACGGCGGCGCGGCTCCGGGACCGGACGACCGAGGCTGGGCCTATGTTCGATCCCTCTGGAGCTAATGGTGTCCAGTAGCCTAGAAGCCCAAGCTAGCTGCAAGCAGGTAGGTTCGCTTCTCTCCCCTTAGTCCCTCGTAGCAGTGAGTCTGTTGCCAGCAGATCTCACTGAAAATAAAAACCTAAAATAAACTTTCTTTTTCTAAGAGCTCACGAGAGCCCCTAGTGTGCATCCAGCTCAGCCGGGCACAAAATTCTAACTGAGGTCTGGAGGAGGGTCATAGAGGGAGGAGCCAGTGCACACCAGGTAGTCCTAAAGCTTTCTTTAGTTGTGCCCAGTCTCCTGCGGAGCCGCTATTCCCCATGGTCCTTACGGAGTCCCAGCATCCACTTAGGACGTCAGAGAAAATGCATTAATAATGTGCAACATATGTGTAAAATAAGAATTTACTCACCGGTAATTCTATTTCTCGTAGTCCGTAGTGGATGCTGGGGACTCCGTAAGGACCATGGGGAATAGACGGGCTCCGCAGGAGACTGGGCACACTAAAAGAAAGATTTGGTACTACCTGGTGTGCACTGGCTCCTCCCTCTATGCCCCTCCTCCAGACCTCAGTTAGGATACTGTGCCCGGAAGAGCTGACACAATAAGGAAGGATTTTGAATCTCGGGTAAGACTCATACCAGCCACACCAATCACACCGTATAACTCGTGATATTAAACCCAGTTAACAGTATGAAATACAACTGAGCCTCTCAACAGATGGCTCAACAAGAACCCTTTAGTTAGGCAATAACTATATACAAGTATTGCAGACAATCCGCACTTGGGATGGGCGCCCAGCATCCACTACGGACTACGAGAAATAGAATTACCGGTGAGTAAATTCTTATTTTCTCTGACGTCCTAGTGGATGCTGGGGACTCCGTAAGGACCATGGGGATTATACCAAAGCTCCCAAACGGGCGGGAGAGTGCGGATGACTCTGCAACACCGAATGAGAGAACTCAAGGTCCTCCTCAGCCAGGGTATCAAATTTGTAGAATTTAGCAAACGTGTTTTCCCCTGACCAAGTAGCAGCTCGGCAAAGTTGTAAAGCCGAGACCCCTCGGGCAGCCGCCCAAGATGAGCCCACCTTCCTCGTGGAATGGGCTTTCACTGATTTAGGATGCGGCAATCCAGCCGCAGAATGCGCCAGCTGAATTGTGCTACAAATCCAGCGAGCAATAGTCTGCTTAGAAGCAGGAGCACCCAGCTTGTTGGGTGCATACAGGATAAAAAGCGAGTCAGTTTTCCTGACTCCAGCCGTCCTGGAAACATAAATTTTCAAGGCCCTGACTACGTCCAGTAACTTGGAATCCTCCAAGTCCCTAGTAGCCGCAGGCACCACAATAGGTTGGTTCAAGTGAAAAGCTGATACCACCTTAGGGAGAAACTGGGGACGAGTCCTCAATTCTGCCCTATCCATATGGAAAATCAGATAAGGGCTTTTACATGACAAAGCCGCCAATTCTGACACACGCCTGGCCGAAGCCAAGGCCAATAACATGACCACTTTCCACGTGAGATATTTGAGATCCACGGTTTTAAGTGGTTCAAACCAATGTGATTTTAGGAAACTCAACACCACATTGAGGTCCCAAGGTGCCACAGGAGGCACAAAAGGGGGCTGAATATGAAGCACTCCCTTTACAAAAGTCTGAACTTCAGGCAGTGAAGCCAGTTCTTTCTGGAAGAAAATCGACAGAGCCGAAATCTGGACCTTAATGGAACCCAATTTTAGGCCCATAGTCACTCCTGACTGTAGGAAGTGCAGAAAACGACCCAGCTGAAATTCCTCTGTAGGGGCCTTCCTGGCCTCACACCACGCAACATATTTTCGCCAAATGCGGTGATAATGGTTTGCGGTTACTTCTTTCCTGGCTTTTATCAGCGTAGGAATGACTTCCTCCGGAATGCCCTTTTCCTTTAGGATCCGGAATTCAACCGCCATGCCGTCAAACGCAGCCGCGGTAAGTCTTGGAACAGACAGGGCCCCTGCTGTAGCAGTTCCTGTCTGAGCGGTAGAGGCCATGGGTCCTCTGATAACATTTCATGAAGTTCTGGGTACCAAGCTCTTCTTGGCCAATCCGGAACCACGAGTATCGTTCTTACTCCTCGCCTTCTTATTATTCTCAGTACCTATGGTATGAGGGGCAGAGGAGGGAACACATAGACCGACTGGTACACCCACGGTGTCACTAGAGCGTCCACAGCTATCGCCTGAGGGTCCCTTGACCTGGCGCAATATCTCTTTAGCTTCTTGTTGAGGCGGGACGTCATCATGTCCACCTGTGGCCTTTCCCAGCGGTTTACCAACAGTAGGAAGACTTCTGGATGAAGTCCCCACTCTCCCGGGTGTAGGTCGTGTCTGCTGAGGAAGTCTGCTTCCCAGTTGTCCACTCCCGGAATGAACACTGCTGACAGTGCTAGTACGTGATTTTCCGCCCATCGGAGAATCCTTGTGGCTTCTGCCATGGCCACTCTGCTTCTTGTGCCGCCCTGTCGGTTTACATGGGCGACTGCCGTGATGTTGTCTGATTGGATCAGAACCGGCTGGTTTTGAAGCAGGGGCCTTGCCTGACTTAGGGCATTGTAAATGGCCCTCAGTTCCAGAATGTTTATGTGTAGGGACGACTCCTGACTTGACCAAAGTCCCTGGAAATTTCTTCCCTGTGTGACTGCGCCCCAGCCCCGAAGGCTGGCATCCGTGGTCACCAGGACCCAGTCCTGTATGCCGAATCTGCGGCCCACTAGAAGATGAGCACTCTGCAGCCACCACAGTAGAGACACCCTGGTCCTTGGAGACAGGGTTATCAGTTGATGCATCTGAAGATGCGATCCCGACCACTTGTCCAAGAGGTCCCACTGGAAGGTCCTTGCATGGAACCTGCCGAATGGAATTGCTTCGTACGAAGCCACCATTTTTCCCAGGACTCGTGTGCAGTGATGCACCGATACCCGTTTTGGTTTTAGGAGGTCTCTGACTAGAGATGACAGCTCCTTGGCTTTCTCCTGCGGGAGAAACACTTTTTTCTGTTCTGTGTCCAGAATCATCCCCAGGAACAGTAAGCGTGTGGAAGGAACCAGTTGTGACTTTGGAATGTTTAGAATCCAGCCATGCTGTTGTAGCACTTCCCGAGATAGTGCTACTCCGACCAGTAACTGCTCCCTGGACCTCGCCTTTATTAGGAGATCGTCCAAGTACGGGATAATTAAAACTCCCTTTTTTCGAAGGAGTATCATCATTTCTGCCATTACCTTGGTAAACACCCTCGGTGCCGTGGACAGTCCAAACGGTAGTGTCTGGAATTGGTAATGGCAATCCTGTACCACAAATCTGAGGTACTCCTGGTGAGGAAGGTAAATTGGGACATGCAGGTAAGCATCCTTGATGTCCAGGGATACCATGTAATCCCCCTCATCCAGGCTTGCAATAACCGCCCTGAGCGATTCCATCTTAAACTTGAATCTTTTTATGTATGTGTTCAAGGATTTCAAATTTAAAATGGGTCTCACCGAACCGTCCGGTTTCGGTACCACAAAGAGTGTGGAATAGTAAGCCCGTCCTTGTTGAAGTAGGGGTACCCTGACTATCACCTGCTGGGAATACAGCTTGTGAATTTCCTCTAGCACAGCCTCCCTGCCCGAGGGAGTTGTCGGTAAGGCCGATTTGAGGAAACGGCGGGGGGGAGGCGCCTCGAATTCCAGCTTGTACCCCTGAGATACTACCTGAAGGATCCAGGGATCCACCCGTGAGCGAACCCACTGATCGCTGAAATTTTTGAGGCGGCCCCCGACCGTACCTGGCTCCGCCTGTGGAGCCCCACCGTCATGCGGCGGATTTGGAAGAAGCGGGGGAGGATTTTTGTTCCTGGGAACCTGCTGTGTGGTGCAGCTTTTTTCCCCTTCCTCTGCCTCTAGACAGAAAGGACCCGCCTTTTCCCCGCCTGTTTTTCTGGGGTCGAAAGGACTGTACCTGATAATACGGCGCTTTCTTAGGCTGTGAGGGGACATGGGGCAAAAATGCTGACTTCCCAGCTGTTGCTGTGGAAACAAGGTCTGAGAGACCATCCCCGAATAACTCCTCACCCTTATAAGGCAAAACTTCCATGTGCCTTTTAGAATCTGCATCCCCTGTCCACTGCCGAGTCCATACGCCTCTCCTAGCAGAAATGGACAATGCACTTATTCTAGATGCCAGCCGGCAGATCTCCCTCTGTGCATCTCTCATGTACAAGACTGAGTCTTTTATATGCTCTACGGTTAGCAATATAGTGTCCCTGTCCAGGGTGTCAATATTTTCTGACAGGGAATCTGACCAAGCAGCAGCAGCACTGCACATCCATGCTGAAGCTATAGCTGGTCTCAGTATAACACCAGTGTGTGTATATATAGACTTTAGGATAGCCCGGCTCTTGCTTTCTATCAGCAGGTTCCTTTAGGGCGGCCGTATCCGTTTAGACAAACGTGTGAGCGCTTTATCCACCCTAGGGGGAGTTTCCCAACGTGACCTATCCTCTGGCGAGAAAGGGAACGCCATTAGTAATTTTTTTTTTAAATCAACAATTTTTTATCAGGGAAAGCCCACGCTTCTTCACACACTTCATTTAATTCTTCAGATGGGGGAAAAACTATTGGTAGTTTTTTCTCCCCAAACATAATACCCTTTTTTGAGGTACCTGGGTTTATATCAGAAAGGTGTAAAACCTCCTTCATTGCCTCAATCATGCAACGAATGGCCCTAGTGGATATTAAATTTGACTCATCGTCGTCGACACTGGTATCAGTATCCGTGTCGACATCTGTGTCTGCCATCTGAGGTAGTGGGCGTTTTAGAGCCCCTGATGGCCTTTGAATTGCCTGGGCAGGCACGAGCTGAGAAGCCGGCTGTCCCGCATTTGGCATGTCGTCAAATTTTTTATGTAAGGAGTCGACACTTGCACGTAATTCCTTCCATAAGTCCATCCACTCAGGTGTCTGCCCCGCAGGGGGTGACATCACATTTATAGGCATCTGCTCCGCCTCCACATAAGTCTCCTCATCAAACATGTCGACACAGCCGTACCGACACACCGCACACACACACACACACACACACACACACACACACACACACACACACACACACACACACACACACACACGGAATACTCTTAAAGGAGACAGGACCCCACAAAAGCCCTTTGGGGAGACAGAGAGAGAGTATGCCAGCACACACCAGAGCGCTATATAATGCAGGGACTAACTGAATTATGGCCCTCATTCCGAGTTGTTCGCTCGGAGTTTTTCATCGCATCGCAGTGAGAATTCTCTTAGTGCGCATGCGCAATGTTCGCACTGCGACTGCGCCAAGTAACTTTACTATGAAGAAAGTATTTTTACTCACGGCTTTTTCTTCGCTCCGGCGATCGTAATGTGATTGACAGGAAATGGGTGTTACTGGGCGGAAACACGGCGTTTCAGGGGCGTGTGGCTGAAAACGCTACCGTTTCCGGAAAAAACGCAGGAGTGGCCGGTGAAACGGTGGGAGTGCCTGGGCGAACGCTGGGTGTGTTTGTGACGTCAACCAGGAACGACAAGCACTGAAATGATCGCACAGGCAGAGTAAGTCTGGAGCTACTCAGAAACTTCTAACTCGTTTGTAATCGCAATATTGCGCGTACGTCGGTCGCAATTTTAAGAAGCTAAGATTCACTCCCAGTAGGCGGCGGCTTAGCGTGTGTAACTCTGCTACATTCGCCTTGCGAGCGAACAACTCGGAATGAGGGCCTATGTCCCCTATAGCTGCTATAATATTTACTGCGCCTCAAATCTGTGCCCCCCCTCTCTTTTTTACCCTTTTCTGTAGTGTAGACTGCAGGGGAGAGTCAGGGAGCTTCCTTCCAGCGGAACTGTGAGGGAAAAATGGCGGCAGTGTGCTGAGGGAGATGGCTCCGCCCCTTTTTCGGCGGACTTTTCTCCCGCTTTTTTCTGTATACTGGCAGGGGTAATTACCACATATATAGCCTCTGGGGCTATATATTGTGGTTATTTTGCCAGCCAAAGTGATATTATTGCTGCTCAGGGCGCCCCCCCCCAGCGCCCTGCACCTTCAGTGACCGGAGTGTGAAGTGGGTATGAGGAGCAATGGCGCACAGCTGCAGTGCTGTGCGCTACCTTGGTGAAGACTGAAGTCTTCTGCCGCCGATTTTCCGGACCATCTTCTTGCTTCTGGCTCTGTAAGGGGGACGGTGGCGCGGCTCCGGGAACGAACACCAAGGACGGGTCCTGCGGTCGATCCCTCTGGAGCTAATGGTGTCCAGTAGCCTAAGAAGCCCAAGCTAGCTGCAAGCAGGTAGGTTCACTTCTTCTCCCCTTAGTCCCTCGTTGCAGTGAGCCTGTTGCCAGCAGGTCTCACTGTAAAATAAAAAACCTAATATATACTTTCTTTCTAGGAGCTCAGGAGAGCCCCTAGTGTGCATCCAGCTCGGCCGGGCACAGAAATCTAACTGAGGTCTGGAGGAGGGGCATAGAGGGAGGAGCCAGTGCACACCAGGTAGTACCAAATCTTTCTTTTAGTGTGCCCAGTCTCCTGCGGAGCCCGTCTATTCCCCATGGTCCTTATAGAGTCCCCAGCATCCACTAGGACGTCAGAGAAAAGGGTACTACTGTATCTGTGTCATGTGTATAGGGGCACTAATAATGTGCAGCAAATGTGTAGGGGGCACTATGTGTGTCATCATGTGTATAAGGGCATTAATAATGTGCAGCATATGTGTAAGGGACATTATGTGTAAAAGGGCATTAATAAAGGTTGTCATAATGTGTAAGGCGCATTATGTTTATAAGGACATTAATAAGGTGTCTCATATGTGTAAGGGGCATTACTGTGTGGAATTATGTGTATAAATGCATTACTAATGTGTGGCATTATGTGTATAAGGTGCTCTACTATGTGGCGTTGCGTAAAGAAAGGGCACTACTGTGTCGTCTAATGTGAATATAGAGCAATAGGGTGTGGTGTAATCTGAATAAGGAGCAAGTCAGTGTGATGTAATGTGAATAAGGGGCTCTACTGTGAGGAGTAATGTTTATAAGGTAAAGTGATAGTACTGTGTGATGTAATATGAATTATGGACACTATCGCATGATCAAATGTGAATAAAGTTGCAATACTGTGTGGCGTAAATAAGAATTTACTTACCGATAATTCTATTTCTCATAGTCCGTAGTGGATGCTGGGGACTCCGTAAGGACCATGGGGAATAGCGGCTCCGCAGGAGACTGGGCACATCTAAAGAAAGCTTTAGGACTAACTGGTGTGCACTGGCTCCTCCCCCTATGACCCTCCTCCAAGCCTCAGTTAGGATACTGTGCCCGGACGAGCGTACACAATAAGGAAGGATTTTGAATCCCGGGTAAGACTCATACCAGCCACACCAATCACACCGTATAACTTGTGATCTGAACCCAGTTAACAGTATGATAACAGAGGAGCCTCTGAAAAGATGGCTCCCAACAACAATAACCCGATTTTTGTAACAATAACTATGTACAAGTATTGCAGACAATCCGCACTTGGGATGGGCGCCCAGCATCCACTACGGACTATGAGAAATAGAATTATCGGTAAGTAAATTCTTATTTTCTCTAACGTCCTAAGTGGATGCTGGGGACTCCGTAAGGACCATGGGGATTATACCAAAGCTCCCAAACGGGCGGGAGAGTGCGGATGACTCTGCAGCACCGAATGAGAGAACTCCAGGTCCTCCTCAGCCAGGGTATCAAATTTGTAGAATTTAGCAAACGTGTTTGCCCCTGACCAATGACCAAGTAGCTGCTCGGCAAAGTTGTAAAGCCGAGACCCCTCGGGCAGCCGCCCAAGATGAGCCCACTTTCCTTGTGGAACGGGCTTTTACAGATTTTAGCTGTGGCAGGCCTGCCACAGAATGTGCAAGCTGAATTGTACTACAAATCCAACGAGCAATAGTCTGCTTAGAAGCAGGAGCACCCAGCTTGTTGGGTGCATACAGGATAAACAGCGAGTCAGATTTCCTGACTCCAGCCGTCCTGGAAACATATTTTCAGGGCCCTGACAACATCCAGCAACTTGGATTCCTCCAAGTCCCTAGTAGCCGCAGGCACCACAATAGGTTGGTTCAGGTGAAAACGCTGGAACCACCTTAGGGAGAAACTGAGGACGAGTCCTCAATTCCGCCCTGTCCGAATGGAAAATCAGATAAGGGCTTTTACAGGATAAAGCCGCCAATTCTGACACGCGCCTGGCCCAGGCCAGGGCCAACAGCATGACCACTTTCCATGTGAGATATTTTAACTCCACAGATTTAAGTGGTTCAAACCAATGTGACTTTTGGAACCCAAACTACATTGAGATCCCAAATTGCCACTGGAGGCACAAAAGGAGGCTGTATATGCAGTACCCCTTTTACAAACGTCTAAACTTCAGGGACTGAAGCTAGTTCTTTTTTTGAAGAAAATTGACAGGGCCGAAATCTGAACCTTAATGGACCCCAATTTCAGGCCCATAGACACTCCTGTTTGCAGGAAATGTAGGAATCGACCCAGTTGAATTTCCTCCGTCGGGCCTTACTGGCCTCGCACTACGCAACATATTTTCGCCAATTGCGGTGATAATGTTTTTGCGGTTACATCCTTCCTGGCTTTAGATCAGGATATGGATGACTTCATCCGGAATGCCTTTTTTCCTTCAGGATCCGGTGTTCAACCGGCATGCCGTCAAACGCAGCCGCGGTAAGTCTTGGAACAGACAGGGTCCTTGCTGGAGCAGGTCCCTTCTTAGAGGTAGAGGCCACGGATCCTCCGTGAGCATCTCTTGAAGTTCCGGTTACCAAGTCCTTCTTGGCCAATCCGGAGCCACGAATATAGTGCTTTCTCCTCTCCATCTTATCAATCTCAGTACCTTGGGTATGAGAGGCAGAGGAGGGAACACATACACTGACTGGTACACCCACGGTGTTACCAGAGCGTCTACAACTATTGCCTGAGGGTCTCTTGACCTGGCGCAATACCTGTCGAGTTTTTTAATCATGTGGACGACTTCTGGGTGAAGTCCCCACTCTCCCGGGTGGAGGTCGTGCTGAGGAAGTCTGCTTCCCAGTTGTCCACTCCCGGAATGAATACTGTTGACAGTGCTATCACATGATTTTCCGCCCAGCGAAGAATCCCTGCAGCTTCTGCCATTGCCCTCCTGCTTCTTGTGCCACCCTGTCTGTTTACGTGGGTGACTGCCATGATGTTGTCCGACTGGATCAACACCGGCTGACCTTGAAGCAGAGGTCTTGCTAAGCTTAGAGCATTGTAAATGGCCCTTAGCTTCAGGATATTTAAGTGAAGTGATGTATCCAGGCTTGACCCTAAGCCCTGGATATTCCTTCCCTGTGTGACTGCTCCCCAGCCTCGCAGGCTGGCATCCGTGGTCACCAGGACCCAGTCCTGAATGCCGAATCTGCGGCCCTCTAGAAGATGAGCACTCTGCAACCACCACAGGATGGATACCCTTGTCCTTGGTGACAGGGTTATCCGCTGATGCATCTGAAAATGCGACCCGGACCATTTGTCCAGTAGGTTCCACTGGAAAGTTCTTGCGTGGAATCTAACGAATGGGATTGCTTCGTAGGAAGCCACCATTTTTACCCAGAACCCTTGTGCATTGATGCACTGAGACTTGGTTCGGTTTTAGGAGGTTCCTGACTAGCTCGGATAACTCCCTGGCTTTCTCTTCCGGGAGAAACACCTTTTTTCTGGACTGTGTCCAGGAACATCCCTAGGAAACAGAAGACAAGTCGTCGGAACCAGCTGCGATTTTGGAATATTGAGAATCCAATCGTGCTGCCGCAACACTACCTGAGATAGTGCTACTCCGACTTCCAACTGTTCCCTGGATCTTACCCTTATCAGGGAATCGTCCAAGTAAGGGATAACTAAAATTCCCTTCCTTCGAAGGGATATCATTTCGGCCATTACCTTGGTAAAGACCCGGGGTGCCGTGGACCATCCCTACGGCAGCGTCTGAACTGATAGTGACAGTTCTGTACCATAACCTGAGGTACCCTTGGTGAGAAGGGTAAATTTTGACATGAAGGTAAGCATCCTTGATGTCCCGAGACATCATGTAGTCCCCTTCTTCCAGGTTCGCAATCACTGCTCTGAGTGACTCAATCTTGAATTTGAACCTCTGTATGTAAGTGTTCAAAGATTTTAGATTTTAGATTTAGAATCAGTCTCACCGAGCCGTCTGGCTTCGGTACCACAATAGTGTGGAATAATACCCCGTTCCCTGTTGCAGGAGGGGTACCTTGATTATCACCTGCTGGGAATACAGCTTGTGAATGGCTTCCAAAACTGCCTCCCTGTCAGAGGGAGACGTCGGTAAAGCCGACTTTTGAAAACGGCGAGGGGGAGACGTCTCGAATTCCAATATGTACCCTTGAGATATTACCTGAAGGATCCAGGGGTCTACTTGCGAGTGAGCCCACTGCGCACTGAAATTCATTGAGAACGGGCCCCCACCGTGCCTGAGCTTGTAAGGCCCTAGCGTCATACTGAGGGCTTGGCAGAGGCGGGAAAGGGTTTCTGTTCCTGGGAACTGGCTAATCTCTTCAGCCTTTTTCCTCTCCCTCTGTCACGAGCAGAAAAGAGGAACCTTTTGTCCGCTTGCCAACAAAGGACTGCGCCTGATAATACGGCGTCTTATTTTGAGAGGCGACCTGGGGTGCAAACGTGGATTTCCCAGTTGTTGCCGTGGCCACCAGGTCTAAAAGACCGACCCCAAATGTCCCCTTTCAAAGGCAATACTTCCAAATGCCGTTTGGAATCCGCATCACCTGACCATTTTACTGGTAGAATTGGACAACGCACTTATACTTGATGCCAGTCGGCAAATATTCCGCTGTGCATCATGCATATATAGAAATGCATCTTTTAAATGCTCTATAGGCAATAATATACTATCCTTATCTAGGATATCAATATTTCCAGTCAGGGAATCCGACCATGCCAACCCAGCACTGCACCTCCAGGCTGAGGCGATTGCTGGTCGCAGTATAACACCAGTATGTGTGTGAATACATTTTTGGATACCCTCCTGCTTTCTATCAGCAGGATCCTTAAGGGCGGCCATCTCATGAGAGGGTAGAGCCCTTGTTCTTACAAGCGTGTAAGCGCCTTATCCCCCCTAGGGGGTGTTTCCCAACGCACCCTAACCTCTGGCGGGAAAGGGTATACAGCCAATACTTTTTAAGAAATTATCAATTGTTATCGGGGGGAAACCCACGCATCATCACACACCTCATTTTATTTCTCAGATTCAGGAAAACTACAGGTAGTTTTTCCCTCACCGAACATAATACCCCTTTTTGGTGGTACTCGTATTATCAGAAATGTATAAAACATTTTCCATTGTCTCAATCATGTAACGTGTGGCCCTACTGGAAATCACGGTTGTCTCTTCACCATCGACACAGGAGTCAGTATCCGTGTCGGCGTCTGTATCTGCCATCTGAGGTAACGGGCGCTTTAGAGCCCCTGACGGCCTATGAGACGTCTGGGCAGGCACAAGCTGAGTAGCCGGCTGTCTCATGTCAACCACTGTTTTTTTATACAGAGCTGACACTGTCACGTAATTTTCAACAGTACATCTACTCAGGTGTCGACCCCCTAGGTGGTGACATCACTGTTACAGACACTCTGCTCCGTCTCCACATCATTTTTCTCCTCATACATGTCGACACAAACGTACCGACACACAGCACACACACAGGGAATGCTCTGATAGAGGACAGGACCCCACTAGCCCTTTGGGGAGACAGAGGGAGAGTATGCCAGCACACACCAGAGCGCCATATATATATATACAGGGATAACCTTATATAAGTGTTTTTCCCCTTATAGCTGCTGTATGTTTTAATACTGCGCCTAATTAGTGCCCCCCTCTCTTTTTTTTAACCCTTTCTGTAGTGTAGTGACTGCAGGGAAGAGCCAGGGAGCTTCCCTCCAACTGAGCTGTGAGGGAAAATGGCGCCAGTGTGCTGAGGAGCAGGGCCGGTTCAAGGGCGCAGAGCGCCCCGGGCAGGAAAGGGGCGTGGCCTAATACAGGGGGCGTGGTGAGTCACGCCCCCTGTACATTGAAAGCGCCGCTTGAATGCTGAGCGGTGCGCGATGACGTCATCGCGCACTGCACAGCAAAAGGTCCTCTCCACGAAGAGAAACTAGACGCTATGCGTCTAGTTCCCTTCGTGGAGAGGACCTTTGCTGTGCGGTGCGCGATGACGTCATCGCGCACCGCTCAGCAGTTACTCTCCACGAAGGGAAACGACGCATAGCGTCTAGTTCCCTTCACAGGAGGCGCCGAGGACGGGGACGGCAGCGGGCAGCGGAGGCGGACGGGGGACACAGCGGGCAGCAGTGGCGGATCTTGCCACGGTGCGGCGCCCTCCGGATGGCGCCAGCGCCCTCCGGAAGGCGGCGCCCCGGGCAAAAGTCCTGCTTGCCCGTGGCAAGAACCGCCACTGCTGAGGAGATAGGCTCCGCCCCCTTTTCGGCGGCCTTATCTCCCGTTTTTCTGTATATTCTGGCAGGGGTTAAATGCATCCATATAGCCCAGGAGCTATATGTGATGTATTTTTATGCCATGTAAGGTATTTTTATCATGTTTTATTGCGTCTCAGGGCGCCCCCCCCAGCGCCCTGCACCCTCAGTGACCGGAGTATGAAGTGTGCTGAGAGCAATGGCGCACAGCTGCAGTGCTGTGCGCTACCTTATTGAAGACAGGAACGTCTTCTGCCGCCGATTTTTCCGGACCTCTTCGCTCTTCTGGCTCTGTAAGGGGGCCAGCGGCGCGGCTCCGGGACCCATCCAGGCTGGGCCTGTGATCGTCCCTCTGGAGCTAATGTCCAGTAGCCAAGAAGCCCAATCCACTCTGCACGCAGGTGAGTTCGCTTCTTCTCCCCTTAGTCCCTCGATGCAGTGAGCCTGTTGCCAGCAGGTCTCACTGAAAATAACAAACCTAAACTAAAACTTTCACTAAGAAGCTCAGGAGAGCCCCTAGTGTGCACCCTTCTCGTCGGGCACAGAAATCTAACTGAGGCTTGGAGGAGGGTCATAGGGGGAGGAGCCAGTGCACACCAGTTAGTCCTAAAGCTTTCTTTAGATGTGCCCAGTCTCCTGCGGAGCCGCTATTCCCCATGGTCCTTACGGAGTCCCCAGCATCCACTTAGGACGTTAGAGAAATTGGAATTGGGGTTACTATTGTGTGGCCATGCCCCTTGCCAGCAAAAACACACCCCTTTTTGGGCTATGCGCCAAATGTGCGAGCTGTTCCTATTTAAAGTATAGGGGGTACAAATGCCAAAATAAGGACTGCTATAGGTGAGGGGTAGTGGTGCTGGGAAAGAGGTGCAAGGTCAGAGGCGGAACCAGCGGTGGTGCTAGGGGGCACCAGACAAAATCTTGCCTAGGCATCATATTGGTTAGGGCCGGCTCTGCTGCCAGGGCACAGATTCTAAACTGGAGTCTGGAGGAGGGGCATAGAGGGAGGAGCCAGGTCACACACTTTGAAAGTCTTAAAGTGCCCATGTCTCCTGCGGATCCTGTCTATACCCCATAGTTCTTGAAGTGACCCCAGCATCCTCTAGGACGTATGAGAAAATACGTAACATGAATTGGTATTATCTTGTTGCCACTACCCCTTTTTTACATAGAAGGGGGGGGGGGGGGCTTGGATGTAGGACAAGGTGCGCCGATATCCTATCTTGCATACAGCGCTAAGAATGTGTAGTTACGGCACTGGTATAACCCTGTATAAGACACAGTGCTTGGCATCAGCCCCCTAACACAACTGCAATGCACAGACACTAGAACGGCGCAGCCTGGACAAAACACGAGTCTCCTAGCAACAGCAGCGCCCGGTGTACTTATTACAGAGAACTAGGAAGTTGGAACTTGAAGCGATTGCCCTGGCAACCAATAACAATGGCAAGGAGGCGGGAAATGGAACAGTAGCCAATCAGCTCTCTGGAAAGTCAGAGTTTAGAAGCGGCGACTGCTGGCACGTTAGCCAATGAGAATGTGAGCCGGGGACAAGTAATGATGGCGGGAGATGCGGAGCTGAGGAAGGCGGTCTGCCTGTATGAGCGATTACAGGTGACCAGGGCGGCTGGGGGGGGGGTAGGTAATGGTTACTGTTATCGCCGGGGAAAGGTGTCTCGTGTCTGTGTATTGTATAGGCGGTGTGACTCTCCATCTGCAGTGTTATAAGCCATTCTGGGACTTGTAGTGCTGCTCTACTTCTGGTGCCAGTTTGTATAAGGACACACGTACAGTAATGTACAACTACACAAATAAACTATACCATTTCTTTTCTTAATAATTGGGAATGTTCTGAATTAATATAGATTTGGGGCACTAGTTATGTCTGTGCTCGGGACCTAATATATAACTGTAAAACATTCCAGAAACAGACTACAGACTCTGGGGGCAGCTCAGTGAGGAGCGAGCTGGACCCTGGAACCATTCTTACACCATATATTCCCATTGCGGATTGTGTTTGTGGTTCAGTTCCAAACTTGCGTTGCAAAGTCACAATGTTTTGGGAACCCGCAAATATCTGGCTGGAAAGCCGTATTCTCAGCAGTAGGAAGCCAGTTGTTCTAAGCAGGTGTGCTATGGAAGGTATGTAGTAACTAGGTCGACCACTATTGGTCGACAGGTCAAAAGGTCGACCTGAGTTATTTGTTTATTTTGTGTCGGTTTCTTCGTAGAGTGACCGGGAACCCCTATTAGTGCACCGTGTCCCCTCGCATGGCTCGCCATGCTTCGCGTCGTAGTCAGGCTGCGCTGCCAGGGGTCAACCTTAGTTTGATGCACCCGCAATCTAATTGCGGACGCGTCGGTAGGCGGCCCTGTCCTGTGATGGGCGGTCCCCAGCATGTGAGGAGGTGGACGCAGATCTGTCTGCGTATTCAGTGATCTGCGTCCATCTCTCCATCAGCCCCTAAGCTTTGGAGAGAGAAGTACCAGCCAATCAGCTCCTTTACAGTATTACAGGCTGTGTTTGAAAAATGACAGATAGGAGCTAATTGGTTGTTACTTAAACTCCCTCTCAACTTTATCATTCTCCCAGGCTTAGTACATCTGCCCCAATGACCCTCTGTGATCTCAGCCTTGTGGGTGGGGGGATATCAAAATACTGTATGCCGTTGTCTGGACACTTAAAGCTCAAGATTTCTGGTCTCACAAAATTGTCATCAAAAATATTCCCCATCTCCTGATGAAGGAGCTCCAGCAAGGTGTTAGTGGCTCCTGTGGCTGCTCTCAGGAAATGGGGTGTAAAGCGGGTACACACTAGGCGATATATCGCGGGGCGGTTGGCGGGTGTATACAAGAGATAGCTCTATGAACAACGCCGTTTACAGACATATTGCGTCAGCTGTACAGGACAGCCGATATGTCTTCAGGTATACCGGCGTATCTGGCTGTGTGTACGGTAGGTCCGTACCCTTGCTGCAGGGGCTTATATCACAGCTGGGCAGGCAATTTCAAATGCTGGATGACCAGACCGACGCATCGGGCGGCTGATTGGTAAGTGTATATGCTTACCTGGATCAGCCGCTCTATCCGCGATGGCGGGTCAGCCGGGTCTGGGACTCCAGGTCGACAACAAAAAGGTCGACACACCTTAGGTTGACGTCAATTGGTCGACACACCTTAGGTTGACATGGACAAAAGGTCGACAGGAACAAGGTCGACATGGAAAAAGGTAGACATGATTTTTTTATGTTTTTTTTTGTTTCGATTTCTTCGTAGAGTGACCGGGAACCCCAATTAGTGCATCGCGTCCCCTCGCATGGCTCGCTTCGCTCGCCATGCTTCGGGCATGGTGCCTTCGCTCGGCACAGATTACCGTTCCAATCGTAGTCCACGTGGATCGTTAAGTATGAAAAGGTTCCAAAAAACAAAAAAATTTGTGAAAAACTCATGTCGACCTTTTTCCATGTCAACCTTGTCCCTGTCGACTTTTGTCCATGTTGACCTAAGGTGTGTCGACCAATTGACGTCGACCTAAGGTGTCGACCTTTTTGTTGTCGACCTGGAGTCCGGATACCGGTCAGCCGACGTGTCGTTGCAATGTGGACCCTGCATTACTCTGTCTTTATCTAGAAATACCATCTGTGTGACCGGAAAATCGGAGCATATTGCCCGAACTAGTCATGTGATCTCATTCCTACGGGAAAATGACTGAATCATCAATAGGGGAGTACAGATAAACCCTGCACAAGGATACCAGGATGTTGTCCGTCTGGAAGTAGGATTCGTTGTCTATAGATCGGGGTGTATTGCGATGAGAACCGAACTGCATTGAGCTCACTACAGATTCCAGAGCTATATGTTGGTGCGTTTACCTACTTACAAAAATGGTGCAGGGAGTGTGGATCCAAAGGGAAATACGGCAGCAGCACGGAAACCTCTTGGAGATGAGGGCAGTCTGGCACGTGATGCGGATCTTTCAGCTTGTTTGATGACACAAACAACTCGCCATCTTTTTTTCAACACTCTGACAGTAGTTGCTTTTACAAACTGTTAAGTCGGCACCAGGAGCTGCAACGTGACGGCAGCAGTGTCGGTAGTCGTGGGGTGGAAGACTATTTCACATATACTTTTCTCTATCGTCCTAGTGGATGCTGGGGTTCCTGAAAGGACCATGGGGAATAGCGGCTCCGCAGGAGACAGGGCACAAAAAGTAAAGCTTTAGGATCAGGTGGTGTGCACTGGCTCCTCCCCCTATGACCCTCCTCCAAGCCTCAGTTAGATTTTTGTGCCCGGCCGAGAAGGGTGCAATCTAGGTGGCTCTCCTAAAGAGCTGCTTAGAAAAGTTTAGCTTAGGTTTTTTATTTTACAGTGAGTCCTGCTGGCAACAGGATCACTGCAACGAGGGACTTAGGGGAGAAGAAGTGAACTCACCTGCGTGCAGGATGGATTGGCTTCTTTGGCTACTGGACATTAGCTCCAGAGGGACGATCACAGGTACAGCCTGGATGGTCACCGGAGCCTCGCCGCCGGCCCCCTTGCAGATGCTGAAACGAGAAGAGGTCCAGAATCGGCGGCAGAAGACTCCTCAGTCTTCTTAAGGTAGCGCACAGCACTGCAGCTGTGCGCCATTTTCCTCTCAGCACACTTCACACGGCAGTCACTGAGGGTGCAGGGCGCTGGGAGGGGGGCGCCCTGGGAGGCAAATGAAAACCTTTTTTGGCTAAAAATACCTCACATATAGCCTCCGGGGGCTATATGGAGATATTTAACCCCTGCCAGAATCCGTTAAGAGCGGGAGACGAGGCCGCCGAAAAAGGGGCGGGGCCTATCTCCTCAGCACACAGCGCCATTTTCCCTCACAGAAAGGCTGGAGGGAAGGCTCCCAGGCTCTCCCCTGCACTGCACTACAGAAACAGGGTTAAAACAGAGAGGGGGGGCACTAATTTGGCGTTAGAAATATATAAAAAAGATGCTATAAGGGAAAACACTTATATAAGGTTGTCCCTATATAATTATAGCGTTTTTGGTGTGTGCTGGCAAACTCTCCCTCTGTCTCTCCAAAGGGCTAGTAGGTCCTGTCCTCCTATCAGAGCATTCCCTGTGTGTGTGCTGTGTGTCGGTACGTGTGTGTCGACATGTATGAGGACGATGTTGGTGAGGAGGCGGAGCAATTGCCTGTAATGGTGATGTCACTCTCTAGGGAGTCGACACCGGAATGGATGGCTTATTTAGGGAATTACGTGATAATGTCAACACGCGCCAAGGTCGGTTGACGACATGAGACGGCCGACAAACAATTAGTACCGGTCCAGACGTCTCAAAAACACCGTCAGGGGTTTTTAAAACGCCCGTTTACTTTAGTCGGTCGACACAGACACAGACAGGGACACTGAATCCAGTGTCGACGGTGAATAAACAAACGTATTCCTTATTAGGGCCACACGTTAAGGGCAATGAAGGAGGTGTTACATATTTCTGATACTACAAGTACCACAAAAGAGGGTATTATGTGGGATGTGAAAAAACTACCGTAGTTTTTCCTGAATAAGATAAATTAAATGAAGTGTGTGATGATGCGTGGGTTCCCCCCGATAGAAAATATGGGCGGTATACCCTTTCCCGCCAGAAGTTAGGGCGCGTTGGGAAACACCCCTTAGGGTGGATAAGGCGCTCACACGCTTATCAGAACAAGTGGCGGTACCGTCTATAGATAGGGCCGTCCTCAAGGAGCCAGCTGACAGGAGGCTGGAAAAATATCATAAAAAGTATATACACACATACTGGTGTTATACTGCGACCAGCGATCGCCTCAGCCTGGATGTGCAGAGCTGGGGTGGCTTGGTCGGATTCCCTGACTAAAAATATTGATACCCTTGACAGGGACAGTATTTTATTGACTATAGAGCATTTAAAGGATGTATTTCTATATATGCGAGATGCACAGAGGGATATTTGCACTCTGGCATCAAGAGTAAGTGCGATGTCCATATCTGCCAGAAGATGTTTATGGACACGACAGTGGTCAGGTGATGCAGATGTAGCAAGGGCCAGTGTACTCGTGCGGTCACTGGCCCTGCTACTAGCGTGCGCGTCCCTCCTCACCTGGGACGGCCCGGCGCCGTCCCTCCTCACCTGGGACGGCCCGGCGCCGTCCCATGTGGCCGGGGGTAGCGCGGGCTTCGGGCGGTGCTGGGGACCGGATCTGGTCCGGTCTCCACCTGCCCCGCTGAGTGCAGAGTTCGGCAGCGGGCGTGGGGGCGGCGGTGCATACCCACCGCCGCTCCACGCGGGTGATGGCGGCGGGCCTGCATCCTCCGGGACGCAGACCCCGCCAATCGCCGCCCGGCATTTTGAATTTGGCGCCAGCCGCGAGCCAATCACGGCTCGTGAACTGGCAGCCAATCGGGAGTGGCGGCGGCGAGCCAATCCCGGCTCGCCGCGTCATAGCCCCGCCCCCCGGCACTGGCTTGTATTAGCCAGCGCTGGGCGCGAGGGCTCGGAGTCGTCGGCTGGGAGGGAGCAGCGAAGAGCTCCCGAAGACGGAACCGAGACGACGGCGCCAGAAGTCCTGGAGGGCGGCGGCACGTGCAAAAGAGCTGCTACACGCCGCCGCCCGCCGGGTGAAGTCCTCGGAAGCCCTGGGCCAGCGGTGTGCAACGCAAAAGAGCTTGCACCGGCCACCGCTGCCCAGGTGAAGTCTCCAGGAAGCCCGGAGGTGGTGGGAGCCATCCCGCCTCCGGCGAAGACAACGCGGTGGGCGTGGCCGGACCAGGCTTGGTCCGGCCGTGGCCCTTTGGACGGGTAAGTGCAGGTGCCCCCCTCCCCTAGACCACCAGGGATCGGGCAGTAGGCCCGTGGGCATAGTCAGGCCCTTCCGGCCTGTGGGCATAAAGTCGGGCCCTCCCGGCCCGTGGGCATTTCTGGACGGGCCCTCCTGGCCCGTGGCACGGTTGAGCGGGCACTAGGCCCGAGGGGATAGTCAGGCCACCGGCCTGTGGCACCAGTAGGCGGGCACTAGGCCCGTGGGGCAAAAACAGGCACTAGGCCTGAGCTGAAGTCGGCACTAGGCCGCAGGTTGCTGAAGTCGGCGCTAGGCCGCAGGTTGCTGAAGTCGGCGCTAGGCCGCAGGTTGCTGAAGTCGGCGCTAGGCCGCAGGTTGCTGAAGTCGGCGCAAGGCCGCAGGTTGCTGAAGTCGGCACTAGGCCGCAGGTTGCTGAAGTCGGCGCAAGGCCGCAGGTTGCTGAAGTCGGCGCTAGGCCGCAGGTTGCTGAAGTCGGCGCAAGGCCGCAGGTTGCTGAAGTCGGCGCTAGGCCGCAGGTTGCTGAAGTCGGCGCTAGGCCGCAGGTTGCTGAAGTCGGCGCAAGGCCGCAGGTTGCTGAAGTCGGCGCAAGGCCGCAGGTTGCTGAAGTCGGCACTAGGCCGCAGGTTGCTGAAGTCGGCGATAGGCCGCAGGTTGCTGGAGTCGCGCTACGCCGCAGGTTCGCGCAAGTTGGCGCTACGCCGCATGTGTGATGAGTTCTCAGTTTTCCCCACAGCCAGGCCCCCATGAAAGGTAGGCTGTCGGAAGTACGCGTTGGTGAGTACCACAAGGTTGAAACAGTATTACGGTGTTGTGCTATAACCTTTGTATAAGTGTCTCTCCGTCATAAAGCGTAAGCAGCGCCACGTCCCGTGGGCTGTGTTGTGTGTTCTCTTACAGGAGCAAAGAAGAAGGGCCAGTCGTCTGGCGGAAGCCGAGTATATAGCTGGTGCGCATAAAGGTGTTTCGTGTGTGTTTGTGGTGTATGTTGCCCCTCCCCCACTTCCCCTTTGGGCGTTTTCGTTCAGGGTCGCCCCTGGTGCTCCGCACCACTACGGGGGCGCCCAGTCTGAGGCCACAAGTGCCAATGATGACCCTCCACTGAGCCCAGTGTAGGCCACCCCAGCGTCGTGTGCCCCCCCCCCCCCCCATATTCGTTTCAGGTGACCCAGGAAGTTCTTCTCCGTGTTTGAACGTGTGCCAGTATCGTCTGAGCTACCTCGACGGACTGAAGGTGGAGGACGGGAGGCGTGCGGTACGTAGGTCTGGTAAGTGATCGATCCGAATTTTGTTCTCCAGGGCCCCACCCCCGTGCCTCTTACATTTGGCGTAGCTGGCAGGATCCGCGGACGACAGACACGATGTGGAGAACGCCACCAGAACGGATCCACCCCCTGGCATGTGAGGATAGAAGTAACTGGCCCGTCCTCACGTCCGCTGACCTACTACGGGCAGTGCAGCAAGCCGTAAAGCGTAACCGAGAGGAGCGCCGCCAGAAGAAGCGTCATCAAGCCACTTCCGACCCCTACCAGACGGGCCAGCAGACGGAGGAGGACCCCCGGCCACCTGCTGCTAGGGTGGATGTCGAGACGCAGCCGTTGGTCGCAGGGTTCCATAGCGGCGGGCGTTACTGCACAACCGAGCCCCCAAGATCAACGATCCCCGTGGAACATAGGGATTGGCCCCGAGAGGGCAGCGACCAAGCCGTCCAATCGGAGGGGCCACACTGGACCCAGCAGAGCTTGGACGAGCCCTGGTGCGCGCTCTGTGGAGAAGTGGACCATGAATCGCCGGATTGCCCACACGCCTCAGCCCGGGCGATTAGGAATTGGCGCCAAGGGCAAGCCGAGAGGAAGGGAGCGTCGGACAGGCACCAGGAGGAGCGTCGGATGCGGGAGGTCAACTGGTCTGCCTGTGACGACTACAGCGGCGACCACAAGGGCTACACCTGGGACGACGACCCGAGCGAAGGGGAGGTAGAGAGATGTACGGGCTGCGGCGATCCCGACCACGAACGGCCCGAGTGCCCCTGGCCTAGGGACGACCTATCCCCCAGCTGGACTGACCTGGAAGACCCCGACGGCGATGGGTGGGAGACTGTGTCATCTGATGAAGAATCCAGTGTCCCCGACCAGCTTATGGATATCCTTGAAGAATCCAACAACGACGAGTGGGAGACCGTGTCATCCGATGAGGAACCCGGTGTTGCTGACCAACCTGCAGACGACCCGGATGACGACGACGGGTGGGAGGATATGTCACCAGATGAAGAATCCAGTGTCCTAGAGCGCCGGAACCAGCTCCAGGAGGCCACCACCCTCACCATGGAGGGTCTACCACCCACGGTGGTCCCCGAGGGGATAACACCCCCAGGCCAAAGGGGGAAGGTGAGTTTTCCCTCCACAGATGCAAGCGCAGATACACCGGATGGGGCACCTGAACAGGGGCCAACTGCCAAGACAGGTGACGGAGGCCCCGACGCCGGAACCAGGGTGATGGCCAGCTTTGTGGGGACCACAAAGGAAAAAGCCTGGAGGAATGTAGCAAGGGCCAGTGTACTCGTGCGGTCACTGGCCCTGCTACTAGCGTGCGCGTCCCTCCTCACCTGGGACGGCCCGGCGCCGTCCCATGTGGCCGGGGGTAGCGCGGGCTTCGGGCGGTGCTGGGGACCGGATCTGGTCCGGTCTCCACCTGCCCCGCTGAGTGCAGAGTTCGGCAGCGGGCGTGGGGGCGGCGGTGCATACCCACCGCCGCTCCACGCGGGTGATGGCGGCGGGCCTGCATCCTCCGGGACGCAGACCCCGCCAATCGCCGCCCGGCATTTTGAATTTGGCGCCAGCCGCGAGCCAATCACGGCTCGTGAACTGGCAGCCAATCGGGAGTGGCGGCGGCGAGCCAATCCCGGCTCGCCGCGTCATAGCCCCGCCCCCCGGCACTGGCTTGTATTAGCCAGCGCTGGGCGCGAGGGCTCGGAGTCGTCGGCTGGGAGGGAGCAGCGAAGAGCTCCCGAAGACGGAACCGAGACGACGGCGCCAGAAGTCCTGGAGGGCGGCGGCACGTGCAAAAGAGCTGCTACACGCCGCCGCCCGCCGGGTGAAGTCCTCGGAAGCCCTGGGCCAGCGGTGTGCAACGCAAAAGAGCTTGCACCGGCCACCGCTGCCCAGGTGAAGTCTCCAGGAAGCCCGGAGGTGGTGGGAGCCATCCCGCCTCCGGCGAAGACAACGCGGTGGGCGTGGCCGGACCAGGCTTGGTCCGGCCGTGGCCCTTTGGACGGGTAAGTGCAGGTGCCCCCCTCCCCTAGACCACCAGGGATCGGGCAGTAGGCCCGTGGGCATAGTCAGGCCCTTCCGGCCTGTGGGCATAAAGTCGGGCCCTCCCGGCCCGTGGGCATTTCTGGACGGGCCCTCCTGGCCCGTGGCACGGTTGAGCGGGCACTAGGCCCGAGGGGATAGTCAGGCCACCGGCCTGTGGCACCAGTAGGCGGGCACTAGGCCCGTGGGGCAAAAACAGGCACTAGGCCTGAGCTGAAGTCGGCGCTAGGCCGCAGGTTGCTGAAGTCGGCGCTAGGCCGCAGGTTGCTGAAGTCGGCGCTAGGCCGCAGGTTGCTGAAGTCGGCACTAGGCCGCAGGTTGCTGAAGTCGGCGCAAGGCCGCAGGTTGCTGAAGTCGGCGCTAGGCCGCAGGTTGCTGAAGTCGGCGCAAGGCCGCAGGTTGCTGAAGTCGGCGCAAGGCCGCAGGTTGCTGAAGTCGGCGCTAGGCCGCAGGTTGCTGAAGTCGGCGCTAGGCCGCAGGTTGCTGAAGTCGGCGCAAGGCCGCAGGTTGCTGAAGTCGGCACTAGGCCGCAGGTTGCTGAAGTCGGCGATAGGCCGCAGGTTGCTGGAGTCGCGCTACGCCGCAGGTTCGCGCAAGTTGGCGCTACGCCGCATGTGTGATGAGTTCTCAGTTTTCCCCACAGCCAGGCCCCCATGAAAGGTAGGCTGTCGGAAGTACGCGTTGGTGAGTACCACAAGGTTGAAACAGTATTACGGTGTTGTGCTATAACCTTTGTATAAGTGTCTCTCCGTCATAAAGCGTAAGCAGCGCCACGTCCCGTGGGCTGTGTTGTGTGTTCTCTTACAGGAGCAAAGAAGAAGGGCCAGTCGTCTGGCGGAAGCCGAGTATATAGCTGGTGCGCATAAAGGTGTTTCGTGTGTGTTTGTGGTGTATGTTGCCCCTCCCCCACTTCCCCTTTGGGCGTTTTCGTTCAGGGTCGCCCCTGGTGCTCCGCACCACTACGGGGGCGCCCAGTCTGAGGCCACAAGTGCCAATGATGACCCTCCACTGAGCCCAGTGTAGGCCACCCCAGCGTCGTGTGCCCCCCCCCCCCCCCCTATATTCGTTTCAGGTGACCCAGGAAGTTCTTCTCCGTGTTTGAACGTGTGCCAGTATCGTCTGAGCTACCTCGACGGACTGAAGGTGGAGGACGGGAGGCGTGCGGTACGTAGGTCTGGTAAGTGATCGATCCGAATTTTGTTCTCCAGGGCCCCACCCCCGTGCCTCTTACACAGATTCCAAACGGCACAAAGGTGTATTGCCGTATAAAGGAAGAGGAGTTATTTGGGGTCGGTCCATCGGACCTGGTGGCCACGGCAACTGCTGGAAAATCCACCGTTTTTACCCTAAGTCACATCTCTGCAGAAAAAGACACCGTCTTTTCAGCCTCAGTCCTTTCGTCCCTATAAGAGTCATATCTGCCCAGGGATAGAGGAAAGGGAAGAAGACTGCAGCAGGCAGCCCATTCCCAGGAACAGAAGCGTTCCACCGCTTCTGACAAGCTCTCAGCATGACGCTGAGACCGTACAGGACCCCTGGATCCTACAAGTAGTATCCCAGGGGTACAGTTTGGAATGTCGAGACGTTTCCCCTGCGCAGGCTCCTGAAGTCTGCTTTACCAAGGTCTCCCTCCGACAAGGAGGCAGTATGGGAAAAAATTCACGAGCTGTATTCCCAGCAGGTGATAATTAAATTACCCCTCCTACAACAAGAAAAGGGGTATTATTCCACACTATATTGTGGTACTGAAGCCAGAAGGCTAGGTGAGACCTATTCTAAATCTAAAAAAATTTGAACACTTACAAAGGTTCAAATCAAGATGGAGTCACTCAGAGCAGTGATAACGAACCGGGAAGAAGGGGACTATCTGGTGTCCCGAGACATCAGGGATGCTTACCTCCATGTCCCAAATTTGCTCTTATCACTAAGGGTACCTCAGGTTCGTGGTACAGAACTGTCACTATCAGTTTCAGACGCTGCCGTTTGGATTGTCTACGGCACCCCGGGTCTTTACCAAGGTAATGGCCGAAATGATGGTTCTTCTTCGAAGAAAAGGCGTCTTAATTATCCCTTACTTGGACGATCTCCTGATAAGGGCAAAGTCCAGGGAACAGTTGGAGGTCGGAGTAGCACTATCTCGGATACTGTTACAACAGCAGGGGTGGATTCTAAATATTCCAAAATCGCAGCTGATCCCGACAACAAGTCTCCTGTGCTTAGGGATGATTCTGGACACAGTCCAGAAAAAGGTGTTTCTCCCGGAAGAGAAAGCCAGGGAGTTATCCGAGCTAGTCAGGAACCTCCTAAAATCAGTGCATCATTGCACAAGGGCTATGGTAAAAAAATGGTGACTTCCTTCGAAGCAATTCCAGTCGGCAGATTTCATGCAAGAACTTTTCAGTGGGATCTGCTGGACAAATGGTCCGGATCGCATCTTCAGATGCATCAGCGGATAACCCTATATCCAAGGACAAGGGTGTCTCTCCTGTGGTGGTTACAGAGTGCTCATCTTCTAGAGGGCCGCAGATTCGGCATTCAGTTTTGGATGTTGGTGACCACGGAGGCCAGCCCGAGAGGCTGGGGAGCAGTCACACAAGGAAAAAATTTCCAGGGAGTGTGATCAAGTCTGGAGACTTTTCTCCACATAAATATAGCTAAGGGTAAAATTATAATGCTCTAAGCTTAGCAAGACCTCTGCTTCAAGGTCAGCCGGTATTGATCCAGTGGGATAAAACATCACGGCAGTCGCCCACGTAAATAGACAGGGCGGCACAAGAAGCAGGAGGGCAGTGGCAAAAACTGCAAGGACTTTTCGCTGGGCGGAAAATCATGTGATAGCACTGTCAGCAGTGTTTCATTCCGGGAATGGAAACTGGGAAGCAGACTTCCTCAGTAGGCACGACCTCCACCCGGCAGAGTGGGAACTTCATGGGGAAGTTTTCCACATAATTGTAAACCGTTGGGAATTACCAAAGGTGGACATGATGGCGTCCCGTCTGAACAAAAAACGGGACAGGTATTGCGCCAGGTTAAGAGACCCTCAGGCAATAGCTGTGGACGTTCTGGTAACACCGTGGGTGTACCAGTCGGTGTATGTGTTCCATCCTCTGCTTTTCATACCTAAGGTACTGAGAATTATAAGACGTAGAGGAGTAAGAACTATACTCATGGCTCCGGATTGGCCAAGAAGGACTTGGTACCCGGAACTTCAAGAGATGCTCACAGAGGACTTATGGCCTCTGCCGCTAAGAAGGGACTTGTTTCAGCAAGTACCATGTCTGTTCCAAGACTTACCGCAGCTGCGTTCGACGGCATGGCGGTGGAACGCCGGATCCTAAGGGAAAAGGCATTCAGGAAGAGGTCATTCCTACCCTGGTCAAAGCCAGAAAGGAGGTGACCGCACAACATTATCACCACATGTGGCGAAAATATGTTGCGTGGTGTGAGGCCAGGAAGGCCCCACGAAGAAATTTCAACTCGGTCGATTCCTACAGGAGTGTCTATGGGCCTCAAATTGGGGTCCATTAAGGTTCAAATTTCGGCCCTGTCGATTTTTCTTCCAGAAAGAATTGGCTTCAGTTCCTGAAGTCCAGAAGTTTGTCAAGGGAGTATTGCATATACAACCCCCTTTTGTGCCTCCAGTGGCACTGTGGGATCTCAACGTAGTTCTGGGATTCCTCAAAACACATTGGTTTAAAACCAGTCAAATCTGTGGATTTGAAGCATCTCACATGAAAAGTGAACATGCTCTTGGACCTGGCCTGGACCAGGCGAGTGTCAAATTGGTGGTTTTTTTCTCAAAAAAGCCCATATCTGTTTGTCCATTCGGACAGGGCAGAGCTGCGGACTCGTCCCCAGTTCTCTCCCTAAGGTGGTGTCAGTGTTTCACCTGAACCAGCTTATTGGGGTGTCTTGCGCCTACTAGGGACTTGGAGGACTCCAAGTTGCTAGATGTGGTCAGGGCCCTGAAAATATAGGTTCCAGGACGGCTGGAGTCTGGAAAACTGACTTGCTGTTATCCTGTATGCACCCAACAAACTGGGTGCTCTTGCTTTTAAGCAGACTTTTGCTAGTTGGATGTGTAATACAATTCAGCTTGCACATTCTGTGGCAGGCCTGCCACAGCCAAAATATGTAAATGCCCATTCCACAAGGAAGGTGGGCTCATCTTGGGCGGCTGCCCGAGGGGTCTCGGCTTTACAACTTTGCCGAGCGGCTATTTAGTCAGGGGCAAACACGTTTGTAAAATCCTACAAATTTGATACCCTGGCTAAGGAGGACCTGGAGTTCTCTCATTCGGTGCTGCAGAGTCATCCGCACTCTCCCGCCCGTTTGGGAGCTTTGGTATAATCCCCATGGTCCTTTCAGGAACCCCAGCATCCACTAGGACGATAGAGAAAATAAGAATTTACTTACCGATAATTCTATTTCTCGGAGTCCGTAGTGGATGCTGGGCGCCCATCCCAAGTGCGGATTATCTGCATTACTTGTACATAGTTACAAAAATCGGGTTATTATTGTTGTGAGCCATCCTTTCAGAGGCTCCGCTGTTATCATACTGTTAACTGGGTTCAGATCACAGGTTGTACAGTGTGATTGGTGTGGCTGGGATGAGTCTTACCCGGGATTCATAAATCCTTCCTTATTGTGTACGTTCGTCCGGGCACAGTACCTAACTGAGGCTTGGAGGAGGGTCATAGGGGGAGGAGCCAGTGCACACCACCTGATCCTAAAGCTTTACTTTTTGTGCCCTGTCTCCTGCGGAGCCGCTATTCCCCATGGTCCTTTCAGGAACCCCAGCATCCACTACGGACTCCGAGAAATAGAATTGTCGGTAAGTAAATTCTTATTTTCTGTAGTCCCTCACCCCGTTAAGTAGATATAGGGGGCGACAGTTTGGAACACCACAGTTTCTTGATTATACTGGTGTAACGGGGACACTATGTCAGACAGGATATGATATTTTGTCGCTGTAGTGGATGTTCCAGCTCTGCTATACAGTACGTTCCCTCATTTTCTATACCTTGTAGGAAGTCGCAAAGACAGCGGGGAAGGAGGCGTCGCATTATATACAGTAGCTCCCTAAGGTGTTTCCTTGTTCCGCTCGCTACTCAGCTCACTAGGGAGTATTAGAAGGAAATACATTTCTATAATTCTCTCTAGAATACTTAATTTGTCCGGTAGTAGTTATTAACTGCTTATTTTTCTGTGTTCCATGCGTCTGTAAATGAAGCACCCTTGGGTAGCTGAGATTCCCAAATTTCAACCCTGTGTACTATTGGTGATAGATTTTAATGATCCTCCTTTAACTTCTTTTCTTACTTTTGTTTTCTCTAACGTCCTAGTGGATGCTGGGAACTCCGTAAGGACCATGGGGAATAGCGGGCTCCGAAGGAGGCTGGGCACTCTAGAAAGATCTTAACTACCTGGTGTGCACTGGCTCCTCCCACTATGACCCTCCTCCAAGCCTCAGTTAGATTTCGTGCCCGGCCGAGGTTGGATGCACACTAGGGGCTCTCCTGAGCTCTTAGAAAGTTTTAGTCTTAGAATTTGTTTTTTTCAGTGAGACCTGCTGGCAACAGGCTCACTGCAGCGAGGGACTAAGGGGAGAAGAAGCGAACTCGCCTGCTTGCAGCCGGATTGGGCTTCTTAGGCTACTGGACACCATTAGCTCCAGAGGGATCGACCGCAGGCCCAGCCTTGATGTTCGGTCCCGGAGCCGCGCCGCCGTCCCCCTTACAGAGCCAGAAGCAGGAAGATGGTCCGGAAAATCGGCGGCATGAAGACATCCTGTCTTCACCAAGGTAGCGCACAGCACTGCAGCTGTGCGCCATTGCTCCTCATACACACTTCACACTCCGGTCACTGAGGGTGCAGGGCGCTGGGGGGGGGCGCCCTGAGGCAGCAATAAAAACACCTTGGCTGGCTAAAATACCTCAATATATAGCCCCTGGGGCTATATATGACGTAAATACCCCTGCCAGAATCCCAAAAAAAGCGGGAGAATAGGCCGCGAAAAAGGGGCGGAGCCTATCTCCTCAGCACACTGGCGCCATTTTTCCCTCACAGCTCGGCTGGAAGGAAGCTCCCTGGCTCTTCCCTGCATTTCTACAGTACAGTAAGAGGGAAAAGAGAGGGGGGGCACTAAATTGGCACTGTATACAGTATAAGCAGCTATAAGGGACATAACTCAGTTAGTCCCTGTGTGTGTGTGTGTGTGTGTGTGTATATATATATATATATATATATATATATATATATATATATATATATATATATATAGCGCTCTGGTGTGTGCTGGCATACTCTTACTCTGTCCCCCCAAAGGGTTTTTGTGGGTCCTGTCCTCTATTTGAGCATTCCCTGTGTGTGTGGAGTGTGTCGGTACGGCTGTGTCGACATGTTTGAGGAGGATAATGATGTGGAGGGGGAGCAGATGCCTTTAGCAGAGATGTCACCCCCTGCGGGGCAGACACCTGAGTGGATGGTATTATGGCAAGAAATGAGTGCACGTATAGACTCCTTACATAAAAAATTTGACGACATGCCGACTGTGGGACAGCCGAGTCTTCAGCTCGTGCCTGTCCAAGGGTCTCAAAAGTCATCAGGGGCTCTAAAACGCCCGTTATCTCAGGTGGCACAAGTAGATGTCGACACGGATACTGACGCCAGTGTCGACGACGATGAGTCAAATTTAATGCCCGTTAAGGCCATTCGCTGCATGATTGAGGCAATGAAAGAGGTGTTAAATATTTCTGATTTACATCTAGGTACCACAAAAAAGGGTATTATGTTTGGGGAGAAAAAACTACCTGTAGTTTTCCCCCCGTCAGATGAATTAAATGAAGTGTGTGAAGAAGCGTGGGCTTCCCCTGATAAGAAATTGGTGATTCCTAAGAAATTACTAATGGCGTTCCCTTTCCCGCCAGAGGATAGGTTACGTTGGGAAACACCCCCGAGGGTGGATAAAGCGCTCACACGTTTGTCAAAAAAGGTGGCACTACCGTCCCAGGATACGGCCGCCCTTAAGGAACCTGCTGATAGAAGGCAGGAGGCGATCCTGAAGTCTGTATATACACACTCAGGCATTATACTCAGACCAGCGATTGCGTCAGCTTGGATGTGCAGTGCTGCCGCTGCATGGTCAGATAACCTGTCAGAAAATATTGACACACTAGACAGAGACACGATCCTGTTAACAATTGACCATATCAAAGACTCAGTCTTATACATGAGAGATGCACAGAGGGAAATCTGCCGGCTGGCATCTAAAGTAAGTGCACTATCTATCTCTGCTAGGAGATGCTTATGGACTCGCCAGTGGACTGGAGATGCAGATTCCAAAAGGCACATGGAAGTTTTGCCTTATAAAGGGGAGGAATTATTTGGGTATGGTCTCTCCGACCTAGTTTCCACAGCAACGTCTGGGAAGTCAGCATTTTTACCCCATGTCCCCTCACAGCCTAAGAAGGCGCCATTTTATCAGGTTCAGTCCTTTCGATCCCAGAAAAACGAGCGGGGAAAAGGAGGGTCTTTTCTGTCAAGAGGCAGAGGCAGGGGAAAAAGGCTGCAGCAAACAGCAGGTTCCCAGGAACAAAAGTCCTCCCCCGCTTCCTCTTCCAAGTCCGCCGCATGACGGTGGGGCTTCACAGGCGGAGCCAGGTACGGTGGGGGCCCGTCTCAGGAATTTCAGCGATCAGTGGGTTCGCTCACAGGTGGATCCCTGGATCCTTCAAATAGTATCTCAGGGATACAGGCTGGAATTCGAGGCGATTCCACCCCGCCGTTTCCTCAAATCCGCCTTGCCGATTGCTCCCTCAGACAGGGAGGCAGTGCTAGCGGCAATTCACAAGCTGTATTCCCAGCAGGTGATAATCAAGGTACCCCTACTTCAACAAGGCCGGGGTTACTATTCCACACTATTTGTGGTACCGAAACCGGACGGTTCGGTGAGACCCATTTTAAATTTGAAGTCCTTGAACACATACATAAAAAAATTCAAGTTCAAGATGGAATCGCTCAGGGCGGTTATTGCAAGCCTGGACGAGGGGGATTACATGGTATCCCTGGACATCAAGGATGCTTACCTGCATGTCCCCATTTACAATTCTCACCAGGAGTACCTCAGATTTGTGGTACAGGATTGCCATTACCAATTCCAGACGCTGCCGTTTGGACTCTCCACGGCACCGAGGGTATTTACCAAGGTTATGGCGGAAATGATGATACTCCTTCGAAAAAAGGGAGTTTTAATTATCCCATACTTGGACGATCTCCTAATAAAGGCACGATCCAAGGAACAGTTGTTAGTGGGAGTAGCACTATCTCAGGAAGTGCTGAGCCAGCACGGTTGGATTCTGAATATCCCAAAGTCACAGCTGGTCCCCACGACACGTCTAATGTTCCTGGGAATGATTCTGGACACGGCCCAGAAAAAAGTGTTTCTCCCGGAGGAGAAAGCCAGGGAGTTGTCTTCTCTAGTCAGAGACCTCCTAAAACCAAAACAGGTATCGGTGCATCACTGCACGCGGGTCCTGGGAAAGATGGTAGCTTCTTACGAAGCAATTCCATTCGGCAGGTTCCATGCCAGAATCTTTCAGTGGGACCTGTTGGACAAGTGGTCCGGATCGCATCTTCAGATGCATCGTTTAATAACCCTGTCTCCACGAACCAGGGTGTCTCTTCTGTGGTGGCTGCACAGTGCTCATCTTCTGGAGGGCCGCAGATTCGGCATACAGGACTGGGTCCTGGTGACCACGGATGCCAGCCTACGAGGCTGGGGGGCTGTCACAAAGGGAAGAAATTTCCAAGGACTATGGTCAAGTCAGGAGACTGCCCTTCACATAAATATTCTGGAACTAAGGGCCATTTACAATGCCCTAAGTCAAGCAAAATCCCTGCTCCTACACCAGCCGGTGCTGATCCAGTCAGACAACATCACGGCAGTCGCCCATGTGAATCGACAGGGCGGCACAAGAAGCAGGACGGCGATGGCTGAAGCCACAAAAATTCTCCGATGGGCGGAGAATCATGTACTAGCACTGTCAGCAGTGTTCATCCCGGGAGTGGACAACTGGGAAGCAGACTTTCTCAGCAGGCACGACCTCCACCCGGGAGAGTGGGGACTTCATCCAGAAGTCTTCCAAATGATTGTAAATCAATGGGGTCGTCCACAGGTGGACATGATGGCGTCCCGCATAAACAAAAAACTAGAGAAGTATTGCGCCAGGTCAAGAGACCCTCAGGCGATAGCGGTGGACGCCCTAGTGACACCGTGGGTGTACCGGTCAGTGTATGTGTTCCCTCCTCTACCTCTCATACCAAAGGTACTGAGAATAATAAGAAAGCGAGGAGTAAACACAATTCTCGTGGTTCCGGATTGGCCAAGAAGAGCGTGGTACCCGGAACTTCAAGAGATGATCTCAGAGGACCCTTGGTCCCTGCCGCTAAGACAGGACCTGCTACAGCAGGGCCCCTGTCTGTTCCAAGACTTACCGCGGCTGCGTTTGACGGCATGGCGGTTGAACGCTGGATCCTGAAGGAAAAGGGCATTCCGGAGGAAGTCATTCCTACGCTTATTAAAGCCAGGAAAGATGTTACGGCAAAACATTATCACCGCATATGGCGGAAATATGTTGCATGGTGCGAGGCCAAAAAGGCCCCAACAGAGGAATTTCAACTGGGTCGATTTCTGCATTTCCTGCAAGCAGGAGTGAATATGGGCCTAAAACTAGGCTCCATTAAAGTACAGATCTCGGCTCTGTCGATTTTCTTTCAAAAGGAACTAGCTTCAGTACCTGAAGTTCAGACATTTGTGAAAGGAGTGCTGCATATTCAGCCCCCATTTGTGCCTCCTGTGGCACCTTGGGATCTCAACGTGATGTTGAATTTCTTGAAATCACATTGGTTTGAGCCACTAAAAACCGTGGATCTGAAATATCTCACGTGGAAAGTGGTCATGTTATTGGCCCTGGCATCAGCCAGGCGAGTGTCAGAATTGGCGGCTTTATCATGTAAAAGCCCTTATCTGATTTTTCATATGGATAGGGCAGAATTGAGGACTCGTCCCCAGTTTCTCCCTAAGGTGGTGTCAGCGTTTCACCTGAACCAGCCTATTGTGGTGCCTGCGGCTACTAAGGATTTGGAGGACTCCAAGTTGCTAGACGTTGTCAGGGCCCTGAAAATATATGTTTCCAGGACGGCTGGAGTCAGAAAATCTGACTCGCTGTTTATCCTATATGCACCCAACAAGCTGGGTGCTCCTGCTTCTAAGCAGACTATTGCTCGTTGGATTTGTAGTACAATTCAGCTTGCACATACTGTGGCAGGCCTGCCACAGCCAAAATCTGTCAATGCCCATTCCACAAGGAAGGTGGGCTCATCTTGGGCGGCTGCCCGAGGGGTCTCGGCTTTACAACTTTGCCGAGCAGCTACTTGGTCAGGGGCAAACACGTTTGCAAAATTCTATAAATTTGATACCCTGGCTGAGGAGGACCTGGAGTTCTCTCATTCGGTGCTGCAGAGTCATCCGCACTCTCCCGCCCGTTTGGGAGCTTTGGTATAATCCCCATGGTCCTTACGGAGTTCCCGGCATCCACTAGGACGTTAGAGAAAATAAGAATTTACTCACCGGTAATTCTGTTTCTCGTAGTCCGTAGTGGATGCTGGGCGCCCATCCCAAGTGCGGTCTATCTGCAATACTTGTACATAGTTATTGTTAACTAAATCGGGTTATTGTTGAGCCATCTGTTGAGAGGCTCTATCGTTTCATACTGTTGACTGTGTTTCATATCACGAGTTGTTCGGTGTGATTGGTGTGGCTGGTATGAGTCTTACCCGGGATTCAAAATCCTTCCTTATTGTGTACGCTCGTCCGGGCACAGTACCTAACTGAGGCTTGGAGGAGGGTCATAGTGGGAGGAGCCAGTGCACACCAGGTAGTCTAAGATCTTTCTAGAGTGCCCAGCCTCCTTCGGAGCCCGCTATTCCCCATGGTCCTTACGGAGTTCCCAGCATCCACTACGGACTACGAGAAACAGAATTACCGGTGAGTAAATTCTTATTTTTATCCTTTAAGAACTACCAAATGATCTGTATATATAATTTACAAGTGATGAGTGCCTGTAGATAATCTTTGAGATTAAAAACAAACAAACAAACTTACTTGTATACTATATGTAATACATACTCCATTGTGACTTATTGTGGATATTAGAGGTTACCTCAGACTTTGTTTGGCCTTGTCCCATTTTACTTTACGGGCACTCCTTGGGGACATCTAATATTACATAGGCGTGCACTACCCCCTACAGCAGCCATGTTTGTCTCATGCTCTCTCATCAGCACCATTAGCCTGCTGTTAGCATGTCCCTTTCTGCTCTTACAGAAGCTGTCATGTCCGTCTCTGGAGGGAGTTTATATAACTGAGCCACAAAGCATTCATGAGCTGTTATGCACCCCCTCTGTCCGACGCCTTGATGTACTGGAGTGGATATGTACAAGGTAAATGTCACCATTCTACAAGCACAAGGTGCGGCTTCTATTATTGTACAGAGGGCTAACGCTCCGTCTTGGGAAAATGTCTGCAGAACTTTCCCAGCCGCCAGATCTACTTTTATCTCTGCTGCTTATATTTCTCAGCCTAACTCTGAACCTGATAAGTAGGAGAATCTGTGGCCAGTGAGAGCTGAATGCTGATGTGGCCATAATATTACACCCACAGATGTGACCTTGTACCCTATTGCCACAGTCACACCAGACAGACCACCTCGGTGCACCGGGTCCCGCTAGACTTGGCTGGCATCTAGCATCTTTTATGCGTCATTTTAGCTCGTATGTGCATATTAGTCCTAATGGGATGAACAAAACCACTTCTTTAATTAGCTTGATAAGTGACACTTATATGTATGTGACGAAGTCTGAGTCTGTATACAAAGTGCTGTGATGCAGCCGCGGGGGATTTTTCTAGCGCCAAGTTCCATTGTGCATCATCTGTGACTTATACATATATGAAACTGATTCCCGTGCGGTTAAAGTCGCAGACTGAGTGGTGTTTCACTGCGTTCTGAATAATATAAATGAAAAGTCTCTGAGCTACAAAGCTTGGTGTAGCTCACTGGCGCCAGGTGTCTTGTGCCGCATGGTGTATGAGGACACGTCTATATGCTGAGCAGGTAACGCGTATAGCATTGTCTTCTAGAGAAAAAATACAAGTGGTCTTTAATCAATATTGCACTCATATTTGCATGGTAGTGAAATTGATGTTCCCCTCTGTCTGGCATATGTACCACCCTGTATTCAACCAATGAAAGCAATATATTGGGGTAAAGTTTCTGTATTCAAACAATGAAGGCAATATATTGGGGTAAATTTCCTTTAAAGCTGTGGATTAAGTCAATTTATTTTTTTGTGAAGCTGATGTTTGTATTCATCATAGTAATTATAACATTTCTCTTAGGTTGACAGTTTTCCATGTGAATAATAACAATTACCCATTCTTGCGGGCCATGGTGTATAAAGACACGTAAACCTGAAATTGTACTTTTATTCTGACCGCTGTCGCTACTGCTTCCGTCTGTGATTACTGTTTCTGCAGCGGGGTACACTGGGCTCCACAGGGAATAACATCAGTGTGTAGAGTAGGATCTTGATCCGAGGCACCAACAGGCTAAAAGCTTTGACTGTTCCCAGAATGCATAGCGCCGCCTCCTCTATAACCCTGCCTCCCTGCACAGGAGCTCAGTTTTGTAGTTGGTGCCATGCAGTGCAGGCATACAACAGGTAGGGAGCAGCAGTCCTCAGAAGAGCTTTTTTAAGTGAAATCTGAAGACTTCAAGGGCTGCAGCAGAGGCACTGTGTGTGTTAGATGTCAGTCAGACATCTGCTGCAGCTCCATCACCTCCCCCAGCGGCGCTGTATACTCCTGTGCCCTGGTTGCCGGGTACTTACAGCGGAGGCTCCGGTTTGCTTCAGTCAGTCACACACCCCATCGATGCTCTCTAGGATCGCGTGGCCGCACTTTGTGAGGAGGTAAGATGGTCCCCCAGGTGGGACCCGCTGGAAACCGCAATCCGGCGCGGCCGGTGGGAGGCGGGCCGCGCGCGCTGGCGTGGACACTGTGGTAGTACAGGGACCCCACTAGACCACCAGGGCAAGGGCACAGGTCGGTTTTGCTAAAAACCGTTTGTTACATAGCCCACAGTACCCGGTGGTGAAGCCCAGCAAGGGGATAAGGCTTTGACATGTGGCCCCTCCCCCAGGGCGCCATTTAGAGTAAATGTTATCGTCCTGGAGCTGCATATCTCCCTCTCCCTCACTTCCTGTCAGCGTTTGGGCGCCATTATAGCGAGCAGAGCTGATCCTGGGACTGTTTGGGCAAATCCTCCTCTGTAAAGCTGGCTGCATGTCAGCGCTGTGCATTTTTCTACATGTCTGCTGACAGTGTTAGTTAAGAAATAGTGCATTTAGTCAGGGTTATTTAGTACAAGTAACACACCTGTGATATACATCCAGTCTTTACTGTGCATTGTTATATCCATTGATTATATAGCTGTACTTAGTATTACTTTGTATTGCTAGTCCAGTGCAGTTTTATTGCATGTCATAATTTGTGCATTGTACATGTGACTCTGTGTGTGTGTGTGCATATAGCTGCTGTGTGACTTCCATTTCGTGTATCTCACTCAGATTGCTATCCCTATATTCTGTAATCTGAGGGGGCTAAGTGCATCAGCGTTATTGTTTAATATAGGTGTTTCACAGGTTATACTTACTGTGTATTTTTCTCTGTGATTTTCAGTCACCATATAACTCTTGAATTCTCTGTCTGTGCTCGTACACTGCACAGGGGGTTCTTGTTAAGGTATTAGGCTGCTGATATTGTACTGGGTTGCCCGTGAATTGAGCTTTCAAATATGTCAGCTACAAGGGGCGACGGAGCTGGGGCTGATCCCACATTGCGTGGTGGTGACGCTGCAGACATATTAGAGGAAAACATAGCAGCAGAGGGTTCAGGTTCTGGGGGATCCCTGCCCCCCAGTGGAACTGTAGAAAAGGGGGTTCATAATGACCCACCTTGGCCTACTTTCTCCACGTTATTAAGTACGCTGGTGACTAGACTTGCGCCCCCTAAGGACCTCCTGTGCCAGTACAACCGCTTATGGTCCCTGCGGTTAATCCGCCTTGGGCAGATCAACTGTCCGCTCAGTTGCAGCAATTGAACCACTCACTGACTAAACAGACGTCTAACCCTCGCCCACCTAAGACCAAGGGGTCCTCTAAGTGGACCATTACTTCCTCACAATCCACCCACGTCCCAGACACTTCATCTGATGAAGAAGGTGTATATACTGACCCCAACAGACACTGATCCAGATAATTCTGATGGGGAATCAGTCTCTCAGGTGGATGTTTCTGACTTATTGGAGGCTATCAGGCTAATTCTTCAAATTACTGATGATCCAGAGCCTGATGCTACCTCCAAGAAACCGGACAGAAGGTTGTTAAACAAGTTTCTTTTTCATCCACAGGGGGCACTGGAGTACTCTTGGGATATGGACGGTGCGTAGCAAAGGAAGGCACATTTAAATATTTAAATGAGCAACCCTCCTCTTCCCTCCTCCATACTCCCAGGATCCTCAGTGTTTTTATGTGCCTCAAGGAAGCACATCATGAGCTGAAAGCTCAAGTTTGATTTTACTTTTTACACTTTCATTTTTGATTGATTTTACAGACAATACCTTCCCCACTTACTAAGAAGTGTGGGTCCGGAATTGTACTGCCTCCAGCCGCTGCTGACACGTGGGCGCTTGCAGGAGAAGCACGGCCGTGTCAGCCAGGCAGCATGCGGTCCCTTCCCCACTTACAGAGAAGTGAGGGTCCGGGATTGAGCGGCCATCTCCTCCACATGTACACGCTGGGTGGAGGAGATTTCAGAGGAGTCATAATTTTTTTCTAACAGGCGCTTTCAGCGCTGCTGCCGCAAGACAGAGAGACTGCATGCGGTTAGCTTCCGCAAGGTTAGTGCACTCCCCCAGTACTGCACGCTCCCAGACACAGCCCGCTCCATGCTCCCCGCTGGCCGCCGCTACAGACACCCCGCTGGCCGCCGCTACTTAAACCCTGCTAGCCGCCCGATGCCTGCCTCACTGCCCGCCCGGCGCTCAGGCCGCACATCGTTCTCAGCGGGAGCACTCTGATCACAGTGCGTTCCCGCTGCCCGCTATTCAGCCCAGCCGCGGACAGACAGGCTGCCGCCGCTGGCCTTCTGCATCCGTCCCCCGCTGCTCTCCGGCTCCCCTCCGCTAGCTATGTCCGTGGGAGAGGGGAGAGCACTACGGCTGCACAGGGGGAGATCGCGGGACACGGGGGGAGATTATATCCGCAGGTATCCCGATTGCAGGCATATGTTATAAATAATATGCATATGTTATATCTAATATATGCATGGTAATTTATTACACATATTGTAGTATGTCCTATATACGTAGGGAGTATATTACATATGTATATATAGGCGGTAATAACATTACTGTAAATTGGAAATTGATTTCTATTGTTTATTGTTCTTATGCTTAACATATGGTGAAAGCACATGGCACTACGCACATGGCTGGACACCATTTTAACTAGAGATGAGCGGGTTCGGTTCCTCGGAATCCGAACCCCCCCGAACTTCAGCCTTTTTACACGGGTCCGAGGCAGACTCTGATCTTCCCGCCTTGCTCGGCTAACCCGAGCGCGCCCGAACGTCATCATCCCGCTGTCGGATTCTCGCGAGACTCGGATTCTATATAAGGAGCCGCGCGTCGCCGCCTTTTTCACACGTGCATTGAGATTGATAGGGAGAGGACGTGGCTGGCGTCCTCTCCGTTAGAATAGATAGAGACACTTGAGTTGATTACTTAGTAATTTTGGGGAGCATTAGGAGTACTCAGAGTGCAGAGTTTTGCTGATAGTTACTAGTGACTGACCACCACCAGTTTTATTTATTATTTAATATAATCCGTTCTCTGCCTGAAAAAAAACGATACACAGTCACATACCATATCTGTGCTCAGCCTCAGTGTGCTGCATGATAATATCATCTATGTATATCTGACTGCTGAGTGCTCACTGCTCACACAGCTGAATTGTGGGGGGAGACTGGGGTGCAGTTATAGCAGGAGTACAGTGCACACTTTTGCTGCCAGTGTGACTGACCAGTGACCACCAGTATATTGTCTGCCTGAAAAAGTTAAACACTCCTGTGGTTTTTTTTTTTTTTTATTCTATAAACGCATTCTGCTGACAGTGTCCAGCAGGTCCGTCATTCATTATATTATATAAATATTTACCTGCAGTAGTGTTATATTTTTTTTGTTCATCTCTATCATCTTTATCATCTCTATATTAGCAGACGCAGTACGGTAGTCCACGGCTGTGGCTACCTCTGTGTCGTCAGTGCTCGTCCATAATTGTATACCTACCTGTGGTGGGTTTTTTTTTTTCTATCTTCTTCATACTAGTAGTTTAGGAGTCTGCTGACAGTGTCCAGCAGGTCCGTCATTATATTATATATACCTGCAGTAGTGATAGATATATATATATATATATATATATAATATTTTTTTTTATATCATTATCATCTCTATACTAGCAGACGCAGTACGGTAGTCCACGGCTGTAGCTACCTCTGTGTCGTCAGTCACTCGTCATCCATAAGTATACTAGTATCCATCCATCTCCATTGTTTACCTGAGGTGCCTTTTAGTTGTGGCTATTAAAATATGGAGAACAAAAATGTTGAGGTTCCAAAAATAGGGAAAGATCAAGATCCACTTCCACCTCGTGCTGAAGCTGCTGCCACTAGTCATGGCCGAGACGATGAAATTCCATCAACGTCGTCTGCCAAGGCTGATGCCCAATGTCATAGTACAGAGCATGTAAAATCCAAAACACAAAATATCAGTAAAAAAAGGACTCAAAAATCTAAAATAAAATCGTCGGAGGAGAAGCGTAAACTTGCCAATATGCCATTTACCACACGGAGTGGCAAGGAACGGCTGAGGCCCTGGCCTATGTTCATGGCTAGTGGTTCAGCTTCACATGAGGATGGAAGCACTCAGCCTCTCGCTAGAAAAATGAAAAGACTTAAGCTGGCAAAAGCACAGCAAAGAACTGTGCGTTCTTCAAAATCACAAATCCACAAGGAGAGTCCAATTGTGTCGGTTGCGATGCCTGACACCTTCCCAACACTGGACGTGAAGAGCATGCGCCTTCCACCATTTGCACGCCCCCTGCAAGTGCTGGAAGGAGCACCCGCAGTCCAGTTCCTGATAGTCAGATTGAAGATGTCAGTGTTGAAGTACACCAGGATGAGGAGGATATGGGTGTTGCTGGCGCTGGGGAGGAAATTGACAAGGAGGATTCTGATGGTGAGGTGGTTTGTTTAAGTCAGGCACCCGGGGAGACACCTGTTGTCCGTGGGAGGAATATGGCCATTGACATGCCTGGTGAAAATACAAAAAAAAATCAGCTCTTCGGTGTGGAAGTATTTCAACAGAAATGCGGACAACAGGTGTCAAGCCGTGTGTTGCCTTTGTCAAGCTGTAATAAGTAGGGGTAAGTTCGTTAACCACCTCGGAACATCCTCCCTTATACGTCACCTGCAGCGCATTCATCATAAGTCAGTGACAAGTTCAAAAACTTTGGGCGACAGCGGAAGCAGTCCACTGACCAGTAAATCCCTTCCTCTTGTAACCAAGCTCACGCAAACCACCCCACCAACTCCCTCAGTGTCAATTTCCTCCTTCCCCAGGAATGCCAATAGTCCTGCAGGCCATGTCACTGGCAATTCTGACGAGTCCTCTCCTGCCTGGGATTCCTCCGATGCATCCTTGCGTGTAACGCCTACTGCTGCTGGCGCTGCTGTTGTTGCTGCTGGGAGTCGATGGTCATCCCAGAGGGGAAGTCGTAAGACGACTTTTACTACTTCCACCAAGCAATTGACTGTCCAACAGTCCTTTGCGAGGAAGATGAAATATCACAGCAGTCATCCTGCTGCAAAGCGGATAACTGAGGCCTTGGCATCCTGGGCGGTGAGAAACGTGGTTCCGGTATCCATCATTACTGCAGAGCCAACTAGAGACTTGATTGAGGTACTGTGTCCCCGGTACCAAATACCATCTAGGTTCCATTTCTCTAGGCAGGCGATACCGAAAATGTACACAGACCTCAGAAAAAGACTCGCCAGTGTCCTAAAAAATGCAGTTGTACCCAATGTCCACTTAACCACGGACATGTGGACAAGTGGAGCAGGGCAGACTCGGGACTATATGACTGTGACAGCCCACTGGGTAGATGTATTGACTCCCGCCGCAAGAACAGCAGCGGCGGCACCAGTAGCAGCATCTCGCAAACGCCAACTCTTTCCTAGGCAGGCTACACTTTGTATCACCGCTTTCCAGAATACGCACACAGCTGAAAACCTCTTACGGCAACTGAGGAAGATCATCGCAGAATGGCTTACCCCAATTGGACTCTCCTGTGGATTTGTGGCATCGGACAACGCCAGCAATATTGTGTGTGCATTAAATCTGGGAAAATTCCAGCACGTCCCATCTTTTGCACATACCTTGAATTTGGTGGTGCAGAATTATTTAAAAAACGACAGGGGCGTGCAAGAGATGCTGTCGGTGGCCAGAAGAATTGCGGGACACTTTCGGCGTACAGGCACCACGTACAGAAGACTGGAGCAACACCAAAAACGCCTGAACCTGCCCTGCCATCATCTGAAGCAAGAAGTGGTAACGAGGTGGAATTCAACCCTCTATATGCTTCAGAGGTTGGAGGAGCAGCAAAAGGCCATTCAAGCCTATACAACTGACCACGATATAGGAGGTGGAATGCACCTGTCGCAGTGGAGAATGATTTCAACGTTGTGCAAGGTTCTGCAACCTTTTGAACTTGCCACACGTGAAGTCAGTTCAGACACTGCCAGCCTGAGTCAGGTCATTCCCCTCATCAGGCTTTTGCAGAAGAAGCTGGAGACATTGAAGGAGGAGCTAACACTGAGCGATTCCGCTAGGCATGTGGGACTTGTGGATGGAGCCCTTAATTTGCTTAACAAGGATTCACGGGTGGTCAATCTGTTGAAATCAGAGCACTACATTTTGGCCACCGTGCTCGATCCTAGATTTAAAACCTACCTTGGATCTCTCTTTCCGGCAGACACAAGTCTGCAGGGGTTCAAAGAACTGCTGGTGAGAAAATTGTCAAGTCAAGCGGAACGCGACCTGTCAACATCTCCTCCTTCACATTCTCCCGCAACTGGGGGTGCGAGGAAAAGGCTCAGAATTCCGAGCCCACCCGCTGGCAGTGATGCAGGGCAGTCTGGAGCGACTGCTGATGCTGACATCTGGTCCGGACTGAAGGACCTGCCAACGATTACGGACATGTCGTCTACTGTCACTGCATATGATTCTCTCACCATTGAAAGAATGGTGGAGGATTATATGAGTGACCGCATCCAAGTAGGCACGTCAGACAGTCCGTACGTATACTGGCAGGAAAAAGAGGCAATTTGGAGGCCCTTGCACAAACTGGCTTTATTCTACCTAAGTTGCCCTCCCACAAGTGTGTACTCCGAAAGAGTGTTTAGTGCCGCCGCTCACCTTGTCAGCAATCGGCGTACGAGGTTACTTCCAGAAAATGTGGAGAAGATGATGTTCATTAAAATGAATTATAATCCATTCCTCCATGGAGACATTCACCAGCAGCAATTGCCTCCACAAAGTACACAGGGAGCTGTGATGGTGGATTCCAGTGGGGACGAATTGATAATCTGTGAGGAGGGGGATGTACACGGTGATGAATCGGAGGATGATGATGAGGTGGACATCTTCCCTCTGTAGAGCCGGTTTGTGCAAGGAGAGATTAATTGCTTCTTTTTTGGTGGGGGTCCAAACCAACCCGTCATATCAGTCACAGTCGTGTGGCAGACCCTGTCACTGAAATGATGGGTTGGTTAAAGTGTGCATGTCCTGTTTATACAACATAAGGGTGGGTGGGAGGGCCCAAGGACAATTCCATCTTGCACCTCTTTTTTCTTTCATTTTTCTTTGCGTCATGTGCTGTTTGGGGAGTGTTTTTTGGAAGGGCCATCCTGCGTGACACTGCAGTGCCACTCCTAGATGGGCCAGGTGTTTGTGTCGGCCACTTGGGTCGCTGAGCTTAGTCATCCAGCGACCTCGGTGCAAATTTTAGGACTAAAAATAATATTGTGAGGTGTTCAGAATAGACTGAAAATGAGTGGAAATTATGGTTAGTGAGGTTAATAATATTTTGGGATCAAAATGACCCCCAAATTCTATGATTTTTAAGCTGTTTTTTAGGGTTTTTTTGAAAAAAACACCCGAATCCAAAACACACCCGAATCCGACAAAAAAAATTCGGTGAGGTTTTGCCAAAACGCGTTCGAACCCAAAACACGGCCACGGAACCGAACCCAAAACCAAAACACAAAACCCGAAAAATTTCCGGTGCACATCTCTAATTTTAACTCAATTTCCTGTTTCTTTGTCCAGGAAATTTTTCTGCGGTCCTACAACACTTCCCCACTAGAGGAGCAGGGGTGGTGTTAGGACTTTTCTGTCACAAGAAAGTGTGCAGCAATACTTTTCTAGTTTATGTACACGTTACTTATCTAAGGGAATCCACGTGCACAGTGGGAATACCAATCCGCATCCGTACATATATCCTAATCCTATTTGGGCGGCTACATCTAACTGTTTATAACGAAGTCACATGCTCATCTGGAGGGTCATGTTTTCTCTGTGAGAGCGCTGTGGAATATGTGTGCGCTATATAAATAACTGATAATAAATAATAAATAAACAGTACCCATCAGAGGGCGCATGCTAACATCGGCTGGGGGGTACAAAAAGATTCAATGCCAGACGCAAGGTTCTGAGTTTTTAATGCCACTAAGGAACCTATTTCAAATGCAAGCGTTCCTATAGGATAGAACGCAGCGAGCGCCTGTGCGGGTGTGTGTGTGTGTGTGTGTGTGTGTGTGTGTGTTCATTGTTCTAATTCTATTATTCAACCATTCACTATACCAGAGTCTATGACAGCATTTCTTGGTGTCAAAACTGTCCAGGTCCCACTTGCACCTACACTTAATGACTAGTCAGAGTGGACATTCCACCTATGCTAAAGGCAATGTCTATGCTGTAGTTGGGGTTTGGGTTACCGACATTATAGTCGTAGTTAATAGCTAGTTCTGGCCTCAGAACAGTTTCGACGGCTTGTTACTCACATTGGTATATCGCCTGAGAATTATCCGCATGTCTGCTATAGCTGTCAGCCATGTTAGATCTCGTAGTCCACCATCACTCTTTGTGGTTGACAGACGCTTTGCGTGGCCTTACACGGAAATGTGTTATTTACACCTAAATTGGAAAGTTTCAGTTCTCACGCTCCGGCGTGAGAGTCTATTTACAGCCATTGCCACACCAGTTCTTACAAAACTGCACCAGGGTTCAAATCTTTTAAACCTCAGTCTTTTCCAGTTGTCCTACAACACACGACACGACTACACGTGGTCGAGAAGGTGGTTTAACCGTCGTTCAGACACAACGGCTGCTGACAAGCCAATGGCATGGCAAGTTTTTTAATTGTCTTGTTTCTTCTTTTGTGCAAGCAATTCTTCTGATGTCTCATTCGACATTATTACTGAAATCCACAGATCTGCTATTACATAATTAGTGTTCAATCACACATAGAGTTCCATTGTCTACCACCTTTGCTGTGGTTTGTCAAGGCTAGATCCAAAACTAGCCAGCCTGTGTCAGAAGACACAAAGGCAGTTCTGTAGACCGCAATTCAGTGTCTCCTAGATTCAAGGTTATTACAATATTTTTTGTAGTACCGCAGCCGGCCGACTGTTATATACCGAAAGTGGCTCAATCAGTGGAATTCATGCAGTCAGTGATTGCAGGTTTACAACCACTGAAATCATATTCTCCCTAGAAGTCAAGAATGCGTTCTTACACGTTCAAAATTTTGCCACTTCATCTGGCATACTTAGACGTTAGCAGTCCATCATTCAAGCTCTCCTGTTTGGTTTCTCATCAGCGCCTCGGGTTGTCACAGGGGTGATGTCTGTGATAAGTTATTCTCAGATACCGGCTGGTGATAATGGTTCTGTGCTTAGATAACCTTCTCATCACAGCGCTAGTTCAACAAATACTCCTTCAAAATACATTACTAACGTACAATGTACTAGTTCAACACGGTGGAATTGTCAACTTCAAGAAATCACTTCTGAATTCGTCTCAATGACTTCAATTCCTAGGAATGATTCTCGATACGGTAGATCAAAGAAATTACCTACCAGAACATAAAGTACAGAGTATTCGTCATCTGGTACAATTCGTGCTCAAGCCACGCACAGTCTCGGTACATTTGTGCATTCGCCTCTTAGGCACAATGGTGACGGCTTTCGAAGCGCTTCAGTTCGGCAGATTTCACTCACGTCCTTTTCAACTGGATGTGCTCGCACAGTGGTCGGGCTCGCATCTGCAGATTCACCACAGGGTGAGGTTGTCGCCACGGGCCAGAGTATCTCTACTCTGGTGGCTCAAAGTACACAATCTAACCGCAGGAAAACGATTCGGCGCCTGGAATTGGATAGTTCTAATGACGAACTCTAGACTCAGAGGTTGGGGAGCTGTAGTTCAAAATTGTCAGCTCCAGGGTCTCTGGGCGGATCACGAAAGATTGCTGTCTATAAATGTCCTGAAACTACGGGCAATTTACAATGCGCTACGGCAAGCAGTGCACATGCTTCGGTCTCAGACTGTCCAGGTGCAGTCAGACAACGCGACGGCGGTCGCGTACATCAACAAACAAGGAGGAACGAGAAGCCGCATGGCAATGCGGGAAGTAGCTCGAATCCTCATTTGGCCCGAGCATCACCAAGTGTTATTGTCGGCAGTGTTCATTCCGGGAGTGGTCAACTGGAGGGTGGATTATCTCAGCCGTCGGGATTTTAATGCAGAGGAAGGGGCATTAAATCCAGAAGTGTTTCACATGCTGGTCCACAGGTGGGGTTGCCCTCAAGTGGACCTGATGGCATCTCTCCACAATCGCCAAACGCCCCAGTATGTGTCCAGAACGCAAGATCCGATCCAACGGCAGTGGCGGCGGATGCTCTCACAATCGCGTGGCCATACAGCCTCGTGTATCTATTTCCACCGTTTCCGCTCCTCCCTTTGTTGCTAAAACGGATCACAAGAAAGTCCGCCACAGTCATACTAGTAGCGCCTCATTGGTCTCCGAGAGCTTGGTTCTCAGATCTCCGCGGACTACTCGCAGACGATCCTTGTCCGCTCCTACTACGTCCGGACCTCTTACAACAGGGTCCGTTCCTTTACCCCGAGTTAGCACGGCGGCGTTTGACGGGGTGGCTATTGAGACCGCACTCTTAAGAAGAAAGGGCATTCCAGAAAAAAAAACAAAAAACAAAAAACTGTTATACCAACCATGTACGAGCTAGGAAGCCAGTTACGGCAGCTCATTATTACAGAATTGGGCGTGCCTATATAGGTTGGTGTGAAGCTCTGAACTTTCAAGTTATTCCGTCTTTTGTTATTTCTACAGACGGGGTTAGATGGAGGACTGCGTTTATCTACACTAAAGGTGCAGGTATCTGCTTTGTCAATTTACTTTCAAAGACGATTGGCTCTATTGCCGTCTATACACACTTTTCTGCATGGTGTCCTCAGAGTACAGCCTCCATTCATTCCACCTACAGCGCCATGGGACTTGAAGCTGGTTTTAGATTTCAACCAGTCTTCATATTTTGAACCCTTACAACAAGTGAATATTAAGTTTCTCACTTGGAAAACTATTTTTCTTCTAGCCTAGCTTCGGCAAGTCGTGTTTCAACTTTGGGTGCCTTGTCATGCAAGCCACCGTATTTAATGTTTCATGATGACAGAGCAGATCTTCGGACGAATCCCGCTTTCTTGCCAAAGGTAGTGTCATCTTTTCACATCAATCAACCAATAGTAGTTCCTGTGTTAACAGGAAATTCTGGAACTTTGGTTGTGGTACGCGCATTACGCGTTTATGTATCCCGAACGTCTACATTTCGTAAGACGAATACGTTGATGCTGCCAAGATGGGTTGGCCAGCTTCTAAGCAGACTTTATCCAGATGGATTAAACTGTCCATACGTCAGGCTTACCTTCATGCTAGGTTACAGCCGCCTACATTAGTAACAGCTCATTCCACACGTTCTGTGGGAACTTCATGGGCAGCTGGTCGTGGGGCTTCTACGACGCAGTTTTGCCGTGCGGCTACATGGTCAGCAGTGCACACGTTTGTGCGCTTTTACAAGTTTGATACGTTTGCGGCATCAGCTTCTAGCTTTGGCCGCCTAGTGTTACAGGTGCCAAACAGCTCTCCCGCCCACGGGGGAAGCTTTGGTACGTCCCAAGAGTACTCCAGTGGCCCCTAGTGGATGAAAAAGAAAATAGGATTTTGGTACTTACCAGGTAAATCCTTTTCTTTGAATCCATAGGGGGCACTGGACGCCCACCCAGAGCAGTTTTACCTGGTTTGTGGTAAGTTCAGGGGATCTTATGGTAACACATTCTCACCGACTGGTTTAAACTTTCAAGTTCTATCGGTTATGGTGTCAACTGTTTAGTTGTCAGTAACGTTATGTGTCAACTTTTTATGGTTGTCCGTTATTTTATAATGTATGTAATTCTCCATTGTTCACTTCTCTGTCGCTCCTATTCGGCTCAGTAACAAAAAACACTGAGGATCCTGGGAGTTTGGAGGAGGGAAGAGGAGGGTTGCTCATTTAAATATTTAAATGTGCCTTCCTTTGCTACGCATCGTCCATATCCCAAGAGTACTCCAGTGCCCCCTATGGATTCAAAGAAAAGGATTTACCTGGTAAGTACCAAAATCCTATTTTTACCTCATTTTGACCATTTAGTTGAAATACGTCAGAAATCCTGGGAAAATCCAGGAAAGAAATTCACACCTCACAAGAAGATGCTGGCTTGCTGTCCCATCACTGCAGAGCTAAGTAAAAATTGGGAAACACCCCGCCAGTGGATTTGCAAGTGGCGCAGCTGGTGGTGTCCTCGGCTCTGCCTGTAACTACCGTCACTTCTCTGAAAGAACCGACGGATAAGCGTGTGGAGGGCTGTTTAAAAGCGATTTACACCCTAGCAGGTGCCGTGCATCGGCCCACTATTGCAGCAACATGGGCTGCAGAGGCTATTGAAGCTTGGGCTCAGGAGGTGGAAGCAGAGCTGCCATCCAACTTTTCTGATAATGCTAGACAATGTCTCTCGTATAGTGTCACAGCATCTCATTACATTAAGGAGGCGGCTTCTGATGCCGGTATTCTGGCGGCCAAGGCTTCTACTACGTCCATTTTGGCTCGCCGGATTCTCTGGTTACGGTCCTGGTCTGTGGATCTGGACTCTAAGAAAACCCTGGTGGTGCTTCCTTTTAAGGGAGACATTCTTTTTGGAGAGGACCTCAACAAGATAGTGGCTGACTTAGCTTTTGCTAAAACAGCGTGTCTACCTAGCACTGCTCCTTTGGTACCGAAGGCTAAGAGTACTTCCTTTCACTCCTTTCGTCCTTCAGGTAAAGGAAAAGGTCAGGCGTACCCGAAACATGCTCGCACTTCCAAAACTGCTAAGCTCAAACTTAAACGGGCCTTGGCTGCCTGTCGGCCTGCTTCAAATACGGTCAAGCCTGCTGCATGATGGGGCGGGCCTCCCTCTGGGGGGATCCCAGGGTGGGGTGCCGACTTCTAGGGTTTACCCAGGAATGGTTGAAGACCATTTCCAATGCCTGGGTACGGGAAGTCGTCACTCGAGGTTACGCCGTATCCTTCAAGAATCGTCCCCCTCATCGATTTTGCCTGACAGACGTCCCTTCGGATCAGGTGAAGGCAAAAACTTCATTCGGTGGTACAGTCCCTCCTGGACACAGGAGTGGTAGTACAGGTGCCTCTGGTTCAGAGAGGCAAGGGGTACTATTCACCGCTGTTCCTAGTCCCGAAACCGAATGAGTCCTCTCGGCCCATTCTCAACCTCGAGTCCTTGAACAAATATGTGAGAGTCTCCAAGTTTCGTGTGGAAACCCTTCGCTCTATTGTTCTGGGTTTGGAACCCGGGGATTACATGGTCTCCCTGGACATACAGGATGCTTACCTGCACATTCCTATTGCAATGTCGCATCAGCAATATCTGAGGTTTGCTGTTGGCAACCTCCATTACCAATTTTGGGTGTTACCTTTTTGGCTTGACCACGGCCCCGCGAGTCTTCACGAAGGTCATGGCGGTAATGACGGCTGTACTCCTCCGTCAAGAGGTCAGGATCCTCCCATATCTGGACGACTTGTTGATCCTGGCAAATTCCCCAGAAATTCTCTTATGCCATCTGGATCTGATGCTCCAGTTTCTGCAAGCCCACGGGTGGCTCATCAATTGGAAGAAATCTTCCCTGGTCTCTGCACAGAGCATGGTGCACCTGGGGGCGTTGTTAGACACTCGCAACCAGCGGTTGTTCTTGTCTCAGGAGAAGGTCCTGAAACTTCAGGACAAGATTTGATGCTTCCTATCTCGTCTGCAAGTGTCGATACATTCGGCGATGCAAGTGCTAGGTCTCATGGTGTCTGCATTCGATATGGTGGAGTACGCTCAATTCCATTCCCGCCCTCTACAGAAATTGATTCTTGCCAAGTGGGACGGCCTGCCTCACCGGATCAGGTCTCACATGATCTCCTTGTCTCCGGAGGTCCGTCTGTCACTGAGCTGGTGGCTTCAGGACCAACGATTGAGCAGGGGTCGTCCCTTCTGGATCTCCAACTCTGTCCTTCTGACAACGGATGACAGTCAGAGAGGTTGGGGCGCGGTGTTGGAGCAACACTCACTTCAGGGTCGGTGGACCAAGGAGGAGTCTTTCCTCCCGATAAACATTCTGGAACTGCGGGCGGTGTTCAATGCTCTGAACTTGGCCCAGCATTTAATACAGAACAGACCTGTTCAAGTATAGTCTGACAACGCCACCAAGGTGGCGTACATAAATCATCAAGGCGGTATTCGAAGCCGCATGGCAATGAAGGAAGTATCCAGAATTCTTCAGTGGGCAGAACGCCATCTACCAGCCATATTGGCAGTGTTCATCCCGGGAGTCCTAAACTGGGAAGCGGGTTTCCTCAGTCATCAGGACGTACACGCCGGAGAGTGGAGCCTCCATCCAGAAGTATTTTAACTCCTAGTGGACAAATGGGGCCTCCTCCTGTAGTCGTCTCGACACAATCCCAAGGTTCCGGTCTTCGGAGCAAGGACAAGGGATCCTCAAGCAGCGTTCATGGACGCTCTGGCAATTCCATGGAATTTTCGGCTGCCCTACGTGTTCCCTCCAGTGTCCCTCCTGCCCAGAGTAATAAGGAAGTTCAAGCAAGAAGGAGGAATCCTACTATTGATCGCTCCAGCGTGGCCCAGATGGCATTGGTTCTCAGACCTTCAGGGTCTCTCATTGGAGCGTCCTCTTCTGCTTCCACAACGACCAGACCTCCTCGTTCAGAGCCCTTGTGTTTACCAGGATTTGGCCCGTCTGGCTTTGACGGCGTGGCTCTTGAAGCTTCTGTACTAAGGGCCAAGAGTTTTTCTGAGGCGGTCATTCAGACTATGTTGAAGGCCTGTAAGCCGGCTTCTGCTCAGATTTACCATAGGGTCTGGAATTCTTACTTTGCTTGGTGAGCATCTAATAATCATGACGCTTACAAGTTTAGTACGGCCAAACATTTGGCCTTTCTACAACAGGGCCTGGACTTAGGCCTTTGTCTGGCCTCCATCAAGGTTCATATTTCTGCCTTTTCAGTTTGGTTTCAGAGAGAAATTGCCACTCTGCCTGATGTTCATACATTCACTCAGGGGGTTAAATTTACTAAGATGGGAGTTCTATTTAAGATGGGATGTTGCCCATGGCAACCAATCAGATTCTACTTCTCCTTTTATCTAGCACCTTCTAGAAGATAATACCTGAAATCTGATTGGTTGCTATTGGCAACATCCCATATTAAATTGAACTCCCATCTTAGTAAATTTACCCCAGGGTGTGTTACGGATTCAACCTCCTTACATCCCGCCTGTGCCCCCTTGGGATCTGTCGGTGATTCTGGAGGCTTTACAGGAGTCTCCGTTTGAGCCTCTTGAATCTGCGGACCTTAAGTGGCTTTCTCTTAAGGTGGTGTTTCTTTTGGCTATTGCCTCTGCTAGACGAGTGTCGGATTTGGGTGCCTTGTCTTGTAGGTCCCCCTATCTGATTTTTCACCGTGACCGGGCGGTTCTTAGAACACGTCCCGAGTACCTACCTAAGGTGGTGTCTTCTTTCCACCTTAATTAGGAGATTGTGGTTCCAGCCTTTGTCTCTCTCCTGAATTGTCTTCCAAAGAGCGGTCTTTGGATGTGGTACAGGCTCTCCATATCTACGTGAAGAAGACAGCTCCCATCAGGAAGTCTGATTCTCTCTTTGTACTGTTTGGTTTTCACAAACGTGGCTGGCCTGCTCACGAGCAGTCCCTGGCCAGATGGATTAGAATGGTGATTGCACATGCTTATGTACAGGCTGGCCTTCCAGCTCCTGCTACCATCAAAGCCCATTCTACTGTCGGTTGGACCTTTTTGGGCGGCCCGCCGTGGTGTGACCCTTGAACAATTGTGCATGGTGGCTATGTGGTCCTCAGTGAACACGTTCATAAGGTTCTATGCCTTTGATACATCCGCCTCCCAGGATGTTTCATTTGGACGCCGGGTTCTTGTACCTGCTACAGTGCGTCCCCTCCCATGAGGAACTGCTTTAGGACATCCACAATGTTATTCCCTGGGTAGCCCAGTGTACCCCGCAGCAGAAAACGAGATTTATGCTAAGAACTTACCATTGTTAAATCTTTCTGCGAGGTACACTGGGCTCCACAGGGCGCCCACCCTGACGCACTTACCTTCTTTGGGTTTGTATGGCATTAGCCGCTGACACCTTCTCCTGTCGTGAGAATGTGGTGTATGTGGCTACTAACGGTTGTCGTCTCTTTTACCTGCTACTGCAGTGGACTGGTTAACAAAACTGAGCTCCTGAGCACGGAGGCGGTGCTATGCATTCTGGGAACAGTCAAATCTTTTAGCATGTTGGTGCCACGGATCAAGATCCTACTCTACACCCCGATGTTATTCCCCGTGGAGCCCAGTGTACCTTGCAGAAAGAGATTTAACAACGGTAAGTTCTTACCATAAATCTCGTTATTTACTGTATCAGTCTGGTAAAACAAAAAACAGACACGTCATAATCTTTATCTTATTGTATTTGTTTCTTTGTAGCGTTTACCCTCCGCTTCAGGATCAGTTCTCTTCTCTGAAGGAATCCCAAGTAGAAAATAAAGTTAAAGGTACATTTTGTGCTGTGTCCAAACCTTGTTGCCTTTTACATTAGGCCATTTTAATGATTTTAATATCTCTGGTTATGCTTTCTAGGTATGTTTTGCCAAAGGCTGTAATGGATACAGTATTGTGCTTTCCTGATTATTTACTTTTAATGTGTACTAAAAAGTTAATTATACTCCAAATAGGGAGAGAGAGTGGGGGTAGGGACAGGGAGAGAAAGAGAGAGGGTGGGAAGGTTGGGGTACATATGCACTGGGGAGGGTGTGGAGTGGTAAGGGGCAGATAGGGGGGATCAGTACGAGATCCTGTCGGTCGGAATCCCGGTGGTCAGGAGACCGATGCAGAGAGCCCGATAGCCGGAATCCCGGCAGCAAGTGAAGCATGTCCCCTTGTGGGTTCGCTGCGCTTCGGGCCCAGGGCGACCTTTGGTTGCCATAGAGTTCTATTCCCCACCACGTGGTGGCGTGGATCAACACCGAAGAGGGCCGACTACCGGTATTTCAGCTGGTGTCGGGATTCTGACCGCCGGGATCCCGACAGGCGGTAAAGTGACTGCCTCCCAGACAGGGACAGTGGAGAGAGAAATGCAGATTTTATTTTTTTTTCAATATACGGTAGTCACAATACACAGTATACTGCTGCCAGCCACCGGAGGGCGCCCGACTGAACTATACCACATACTCTGTACCCCCTCCTCCATATGAGTATGCTGCAGCCCCAGGTTACTTACCCTCCTGGAACTCTGCAACAAGTAGCAGCAGTAACCAGGAAATGGCAGGAACCATCATACAGTCCCGCAGCGCTCAGAGCGGAGGCACCGGAGACACGTGGCCACTTACTGGCAGAGGGAGAAGGTGAATCCGTCTGAAAGGAAGGGGCGAGACCCTGTGTGTGGGGTGAGCAGTGGGTGACCGGGAGGAGGAGGGGTCGGTGCTGGGGCTGCAGATGATGTGGGTGAGGTGGAGGCACATGTTGGGGCTGTGTTTTGTTTCTGGCATATCTGCAGCATGAATGCATGTCCGGTATGGAAATGTCACTGCGGCCGGGGTAACTATCGCTACAACCCTTCATAAACTATGAAGGGTTACTGTTATTATGTTTATAAATCCATATTACCCCTTGTCAGACTATTACAGCGGTCACAGAGTACAACACTTACTGCACTGCATGACCTGTGATAAGGACTCTGGAAAATGTAACAGGTCTGTGTTTTTCTAGTGTAAAATTACCCTTAGATCCTCAGTCAGGCATGTTGTATAAGACGTAATGTAATCGGAGAGGTTTGTTACGGGTTTTATGTTTCATTGCCTCCTTCAGTGTAGCTCTCTATGGCGTCTGCCGTGTCGCACTATCACCTACAATTGCAGCAGTGGAGATACGGAATAAAGCCAGGTGAAGCCGGCAGATGGGAGCAGTCACACCGTGTATAACCAACTGCTGGCCTGATTCAGAGGTGTCTGCAGATCCCGTCATGACGGCGTGTCTGTACGCAGCGGTTCTGTGATTATATGCTGATGTCACATCCACTGGCGGCGTCTCTACAAAGATGCAGCATCGATCATCTGTGCAAACTCTGTGGTTACTCGGTATGTATTAGAGATAAGACTGCAGAGACCCCCCTGGATATCAAGAATGCGTACCTCCACATTCCAATCTGGCCGCTGCACCAGGCTTATCTAAGACATGCACTGTTAGACAGTCACTCTCCGTTCCAGGCACTGCCATTCGGGCTCTCCACAGCACCGAGGGTGTTCACCAAGGTGATGGCAGAGATGATGGTTCTCCTCCGCAGACAGGGAGTGAGCATAATTCCATATCTGGACGATCTACTGATAAAGGCATCGTCCAGGGAGAGGTTGTTGCAGTCCATTGCTCTCACGACTCGTCTGCTCAGGGAACATGGTTGGATCCTGAACCTTCCAAAGTCACATTTGGAACAGACGAGGAGGTTGTCTTTCCTGGGGATGATCCTCGACACGTGCAGCGAGTGTTGCTACCGGGGGAGAAGGCGTTGGTGATACAATCGATGGTCCGGGATGTCTTGAAGCCTGCCCGGGTATTGGTTCATCAGTGCATTCGCCTTCTGGGAAAGATGGTTGCCTCCAATGAGGCTCTACAGTATGGCAGATTTCATGCTCGATCCTTCCAACTGGACCTCCTAGACAAGTGGTCGGGTTCTCATCTACATATGCACCAGAGGATACGTCTGTCGCCGAAAGCAAGGATTTCACTCCTCTGGTGGCTGCAAATGCCTCACCTTCTGGGGGGCCGTAGGTTCGGAATTTAGGACTGGATCCTTCTAACCACGGATGTAAGTCTCAGGAGATGGGGCACAGTCACTGAAGGGGAAACATTCCAAGGCAGGTGGTCAAGTCTGGAATCCAGTCTTCCAATAAACATTCTGGAGCTAAGAGCCGCGTACAACAGTCTTCTCCAAGCGGCACATCTTCTGCGAAATCTGGCCATTCAAGTGCAGTCGGACAATGTAACGACGGTGGCCTACATAAACCAACAGGGCGTAACGAAGAGCAGAGCTGCAATGTCGGAGTTAACAAGGATCATCCTGTGGGCAGAAAAGCACGCGTTGGCGCTGTCAGCAACTTTCATTCCAGGAGTGGACAACTGGGAAGCAGACTTCCTCAGCAGACACAATCTCCATCCAGGAGAGTGGGGCCTCCATCCGGAGGTGTTCACGGAGGTGACAAATTTTTTGGGGTGTACCTCAAATAGACATGATGGCCTCCCATCTCAACAAGAAGCTTTGGAGGTATTGTTCCAGGTCAAGAGACCCGCAAGCAGTGGCTGTGGACGCCCTGGTGACTCCATGGGTGTTCCAGTCGGTGTACGTGTTCCCTCCACTTCCACTCATTCCAAGGATCCTAAAGCTCATAAGGAGAACAAGAGTTCAGGCAATCCTCATCGCTCTGGATTGGCCAAGAAGGGCTTGGTAAGCAGACCTTCTGGGTCTACTGCTGGAAGATCCAAGGCCTCTCCCTCTTGGGAGGACCTGCTACAGCAGGGGCCGTTCGCCTATCAAGACTTACCGTGGCTGCGTTTGATGGATTGGAGGCTGAACGTCAGATACTAGCTCGGAAGGGCATTCCGAACAAGGTTATCCCTACCCTGATGCAGTAAACATTACCATCGCATTTGGAAACGGTATGTATCTTAGTGTGAATCCAAGAAGTTTCCTACGGTGGAGTTTCAACTGGGTCAATTTCTCCTCTTCCTTTAAGCAGGTGTGGATATAGGCCTGAGGTTGGAATCCGTAAAGGTCCAGATTTCGGCCTTATCCATTTTCTTTTAGAAACAGCTGGCTTTCATCCCTGAGGTTCAGACTTTCTTGAAAGGGGTTCTGCACATCCAGCCTCCCTTTGTGCCTCCTTCGGCGCCCTGGGATCTTAGCGTGGTGTTGCAGTTCCTCCAATCGCATTGGTTCGAGCCTCTACAGGAGGTTGAGGTCAAGTTCCTCACGTGGAAGGTTGTCACTTTGTTGGCCTTAGCTTCTGCTAGATGTGTTTCGGAGTTGGGGGCTTTGTCTTGTAGAAGTCCCTACTTGATCTTCCATGAAGATAGAGCTGAGCTCCGGACACGTCAACAGTTCCTTCCAAAGGTTGTCGGCTTTTCATATCAATCAACCTATTGTGGTGCCAGTTGCTACTGACTCCTCAATTCCATCAAAGTCCTTGGATATTGTAAGGGTTCTGAAAATTTATGTGAAGGGAACTGCTCATCACAGAAAATCAGACTCTCTGTTTGTCCTAAAAAGACAACAGGCGCTTAAACAAATTAAAAAATTAATACTTAGCAGTGCATCCCTAGGGTGGATTCCACACTGCTACGTGGACCGCTTTCTGCCTTCTTCAACAGGATGCTCTTTCCTCTCGTGTGGATGTTACCATAAAGAAAGAATAACATATATGTGTAGTAAAGTTTTTTTTTTTTTTTAACTGCACATGACACACAGAGAAGGCGATATTTGTTTCATTGAAGAGGCGTACTTTCCACACAATGGGTTAAACCCCATAAAGGTATCTTTTATCCACCACTGTGTCACACAATAGCAATCTGGTGATGAACCCTCGCTTCCCACGCAAGTACGGGAAGCATATACAAACTCCACACACACATAGAGCCATGGTGGGTATTGAACCCATGACCTCATTGCTGTGAGGTAGTAATGCTAACCATTACATCATCCGTACTACCCACTATCTTCTCCACCCTGCACCTAGAACAGTGATGGCTAACCTTGACACTCCAGCTGTTGTTGAACTACACATTCCCAGCATGCCCTGCTACAGTTTTGCTATTTGGCCTTGATAAAACTGATGCAGGGCATGCTGGGATGTGTAGCTCAACAGCTGGAGTGTCAAGGTTAGCCATCACTGACCTAGAAAGATGGGGGCGCCCTTGATGGAAAGGTGCCAATACTTCCTTTCAAATGATGTGCTCCCATAGACGTTGTTGCCTGGTAATAAATGTGATCACCAGACAATGACCGCTACACTACAGGAATATCATGAAGTACAGACCAGGCTTTCATACAGTTAGGGCATCCACATTTGGATGGGGCCCCCTTAGTACCCTATAATGACTTAATAGGCTGTTGTGTGGTCAGCAGCATTTTACAGAGGAGTCAACTAATGTGCCCCTCCGAGACACTACTGTGTGGTGATCACCTGTGTCAGATATAGGGAAAACACAACTGGTAATCTCTGAAAATGGCAAAAAAACAAAGTATCTGTTCTGTATGTAATGTGTACATGAGTGATATTGATGTTGGATTGCGAGGAGTGCAATTTTTTTCTTTTTTTCTTAAATACCATGCCTCATACAATTTGTCTTTTTCAAAATCTCTCTGGAGGGGAAGACCGTTGTCTATCAGACACGTGTACACTTGCAGCTCTCAGTGTTTCGTGTGCATGCGTGGAGGGGAAGGTGTGGGAAGATTTTACTGTGCATAATGCAGACCAAGCTCAGAAGGCTGCTCCAGAAGCTCTCTCCTCGTGGGCCAGGTGACTGTGGCTGCCATGGTAGTCGCATGTTATTTTATTTATAATCATAAATGGCGAATATCAGCATGAAGAAATAAAGGGAAAATGGTAATGGTCATATCCTGCCACACTGAAATATGTTTACAAATCAAACAATGCAACTAATACTTTCATAGGTAAATGGGTTACGGTGCCGCTATAGCATTGTTGGGGTGGGGGTATTCCTTACTGTCCCGTAAGAGAAGCTAGTAAAACATCATCCACAGAAACCTGTATAACTTGAAGTGAATTTATCTCATATATTGGAGAACTTTAATTTCCCCGTTTATAATGGCTAACCAAGATCCTGTGTCCTGGGCATGGAAACTTGGAAGGCCCTGTGGTCGTCTGGTAACACGTCCACCAACTTCTGTCTGGTGAAACTATTTGCCTCCGTGGTTCTGGTCTTTGGTGGGAAGGTGACTCAGACGTGTCCTGTAGAAGACTTGTAGGTGGTGTTACCTGACAGATGATGGGGTGGGTAAACCTTTTTGCTAGTATGTAAATTCATGTTTCTTCTTCTTGATGTTTGGCAGAAATGGCAAAACTTGGCTTTGAGCTGATGCTGTGTCGTTCTGAGGACGTGGATCTCATAAAGGTAGAGTAGATGTTTTATGAAGTGTTTTCAGCCTTGAAGAGAACATTGGATTCCTTTCCATACTCTGGGGTTGTCTTGTTCAATCCCAAACTGGTGAGAATTACTTCCAAACTGGGGCAGCTCGGTGTCCAGTTCCCAATCCGGTGACACGCAGTCAGCATGACGGGCAAACTGTCCACTGAGGAACTACTTTTACAGCACAGGGCTTTATGCACGCAGCGGCAATGTGATCAGTTTCCCGACCCCATCCCATATATACCTGACCCCATCCCATATATACCTGACCCCATCCCATATATACCTGACCCCATCCCATATATACCTGACCCCATCCCATATATACCCGACCCCAACCCATATATACCCGACCCCAACCCATATATACTCGTACACTGCATGAAGTAAACACAACAGCTGTTGCATTTTTATCCTGCTTTATAACTTTCCTGTTATAAAATACATATTATTTCCCCCTTCAGGGACATGTCAGCCCGTGCAGACAGCTCTCGTTTATGGGACATTTACTGGATGTTCTACCGAGCCCTACACACGTACCCGGCAATTCAGCGATGGAATCTTCCTCTCACAGGTAGGTACATGCCACTTCAAATGTTTGATTTCTGGGGTATTTGTTGAACACATTGACAATAATTCATTATTTCTACCAAATCCGTATCCCATGGCAACAGCTTTGTAATTCTGTGTTGTGGTTTCCGTACTCTGAGGGAACGTTAGAACTGGTACATGGTGTATAAGCTGCTGTTACAGACTAGAGTACACTGTACATATAACTGCAGAAAACTTACATTTATTTTCTTCACTATACAATATCTTTTCCTTGGCTGTGTATATTTCTCATGTTAATACAGAGCAGGTAAATGACCTTCCTTCCTCTTACCCCTGCCGTGATTGATCCTGTACTGCTGTGTCCGGGCAGATGACACCTAGCACTATGTGATAAAGGGAATTTACCCCTCCCCCTTCCCCCTGCCCCCACACACACAGATGGGCGCAGTCGTGTCCAGGGACGTCCATTATTTTTTAGTATCACCCTTAAGCCAATTTTGCGCTGCTGTTCGTCGGTGGTTGTGATGTTGCGCCGATATAGTCCATAAAGAATGTCAGTGGGTGTAATTATCACTCAGGAAGGGGTTAGATGAGAGATACCATTGTGCGTTATCTTTTTAGAAACTTATTATTTCTCTTACGTCCTAGAGGATGCTGGGGTCCACATTAGTACCATGTGTATAGACGGGTCGCTTGGGAGCCATGGGCACTTTAAGAGTTTAATAGTGTGGGCTGGCTCCTCCCTTTATGCCCCTCCTACCAGACTCCGTTTAGAAAATGTGCCCGGAGGAGCCGGTCACAGCTAGGGGAGCTCCTAGGAGTTTTTCTAGTTGTATTATTTTAAATAGAGTTAGATACAGGGAGGCTGCTGGCAACAGTCACCCTGCTTCGTGGGACTGGGGGGCTTTGGGGGGGGGGGGTAGTAGTGTCCAACCCTCTGAGGTTAATGGCCACTATCTCCGCTGACAGGACACTGAGCTCCGGACGCTCTGTTTGTCTTTTATGTTCCCCACAAGGTTGGGTGTCCTGCTTCTAAGCTGACGATTTCTCGCTGGATCAGGTTTACTATTCAGCATGCTTAATCTATAGCAGGCTTACCGTGTCCAAAATGTGTTAAGGCCCACTCTACTCGTAAGGTGGGCTCTTCCTGGGCGGCTGCCCGGGGTGTCTTGGCTTTACAGCTTTGCAGAGCAGCTACTTGGTCAGGGTCGAACACGTTTGCTAAGTTCTACAAGTTCGATACTTTGACCAAACTTTAGGTCCTCAGAGGCCAATCAGTTCTGCAGGAGCCTCCGCGCTCTCCCTCCCGTACTAGGAGCTTTGGTACTGCCCCATGGTACTAATGTGGTCCCCAGCATCCTCTAGGGCGTAAGATAAAATAAGATTTTAATTACCTACCAGTAAATCCTTTTCTCGTAGTCCGTAAAGGATGCTGGGCGCCCGCCCAGCGCTTTGTTTTCCTGCAGTTGTTACTTAGTTCAGTACTGCCTTGTTACTTGGTTAAGTACTGCATTATTACTTGGTTCAGTAATGTTATTCAGCTGTTTCTGAGTTTTCAAGCTAGTTAGCCTGGTTTGCCTTGTTATGTGTGAGCTGGTGTTAATCTCACCACTGTCTGTCTATTTTCTTCTCTCGAACTTTGTCCGTCTTGTTAAGTTCTATTAACTTTTAGGAAAAACCAATACCTTATTGTACAGTGGTTCGGGCCGTTGCGGCCGCCAAGTGTATGCGCTAAATCCTTATGATTATGTATACACGTTTGCGTAAGCACGCCGACACGCAGTGAGCACAATGTAGCTACACGTGTGGCTGAATACACCTTAAACCCTTAACAGAAATGGAATGCGGCACCAGTAGTTATAATAAGAATTTACTTACCGATAATTCTATTTCTCGGAGTCCGTAGTGGATGCTGGGGTTCCTGAAAGGACCATGGGGAATAGCGGCTCCGCAGGAGACAGGGCACAAAAAAGTAAAGCTTTACTAGGTCAGGTGGTGTGCACTGGCTCCTCCCCCTATGACCCTCCTCCAGACTCCAGTTAGGTACTGTGCCCGGACGAGCATACACAATAAGGGAGGCATTTTGAATCCCGGGTAAGACTCATACCAGCCACACCAATCACACCGTACAACTTGTGATCTAAACCCAGTTAACAGTATGACAACAGAAAGGGCCTCTTAAAGATGGCTCCTTAACAATAACCCGAATTAGTTAACAATAACTATGTACAAGTATTGCAGATAATCCGCACTTGGGATGGGCGCCCAGCATCCACTACGGACTCCGAGAAATAGAATTATCGGTAAGTAAATTCTTATTTTCTCTATCGTCCTAAGTGGATGCTGGGGTTCCTGAAAGGACCATGGGGATTATACCAAAGCTCCCAAACGGGCGGGAGAGTGCGGATGACTCTGCAGCACCGAATGAGAGAACTCCAGGTCCTCCTTTGCCAGGGTATCAAATTTGTAAAATTTTACAAACGTGTTCTCCCCCGACCACGTAGCTGCTCGGCAGAGTTGTAATGCCGAGACCCCTCGGGCAGCCGCCCAAGATGAGCCCACCTTCCTTGTGGAGTGGGCTTTTACAGTTTTAGGCTGTGGCAGGCCTGCCACAGAATGTGCAAGTTGAATTGTGTTACAAATCCAACGAGCAATCGACTGCTTTGAAGCAGGTGCGCCCAACTTGTTGGGTGCATACAATATAAACAGCGAGTCAGATTTTCTGACTCCAGCCGTCCTTGCAATGTATATTTTTAAGGCTCTGACAACGTCCAACAACTTGGAGTCCTCCAAGTCGCTAGTGGCCGCAGGCACCACAATAGGTTGGTTCAGATGAAATGCTGATACCACTTTAGGGAGAAAATGCGGACGAGTCCGCAGTTCTGCCCTATCCGAATGGAAGATTAGATAAGGACTTTTATAAGATAAAGCCGCCAATTCAGATACTCTCCTGGCAGAGGCCAGGGCTAGTAACATAGTCACTTTCAATGTGAGATATTTCAAATCCACCTTTTTCAATGGTTCAAACCAATGGGATTTGAGGAAATCTAAAACTACATTTAGATCCCACGGTGCCACCGGAGGCACCACAGGAGGCTGTATATGCAGTACTCCCTTGACAAAAGTCTGGACCTCAGGGACAGAGGCCAATTCTTTTTGGAAGAATATTGACAGGGCCGAAATTTGAACCTTAATGGATCCCAATTTGAGACCCATAGATAATCCTGATTGCAGGAAATGTAGGAAACGACCCAGTTGGAATTCCTCCGTCGGAACCCTCCGATCCTCGCACCACGCTACATATTTTCGCCAAATGCGGTGATAATGTTTCACGGTGACTTCCTTCCGTGCCTTAATCAAGGTAGGAATGACTTCTTCTGGAATGCCTTTCCCTTTTAGGATCTGGCGTTCAACCGCCATGCCGTCAAACGCAGCCGCGGTAAGTCTTGAAAAAGACAGGGACCCTGCTGTAGCAGGTCCCTTCTCAGAGGTAGAGGCCACGGTTCGTCCGTGAGCATCTCTTGAAGTTCCGGATACCAAGTCCTTCTCGGCCAATCCGGAACCACTAGTATTGTTCTTACTCTTCTTTGCCGTATGATCTTCAATACCTTTGGTATGAGCGGCAGAGGAGGAAACACATACACTGACTGGTACACCCAAGGAGTTACCAGTGCGTCCACAGCTATTGCCTGTGGATCTCTTGACCTGGCGCAATATTTGTCCAGTTTCTTGTTGAGGCGAGACGCCATCATGTCTACAATTGGTCTTTCCCAACGGTCTATTAACATGTTGAAGACTTCTGGATGTAGACCCCACTCTCCCGGATGAAGATCGTGTCTGCTGAGGAAGTCTGCTTCCCAGTTGTCCACGCCCGGGATGAACACTGCTGACAGTGCTATCACGTGATTCTCCGCCCAGCGAAGAATCTTGGCAGCTTCTGCCATTGCACTCCTGCTTCTTGTGCCGCCCTGCCTGTTTACATGGGCGACCGCCGTGATGTTGTCCGACTGAATCAACACCGGCTTTCCTTGCAGGAGAAGTTCCGCCTGGCTTAGAGCATTGTAGATTGCTCTTAGTTCCAGAATGTTTATGTGAAGAGACTTTTCCAGACTCGTCCATACTCCCTGGAAGTTTCTTCCTTGTGTGACTGCTCCCCAGCCTCTCAGGCTGGCGTCCGTGGTCACCAGGATCCAATCCTGAATGCCGAATCTGCGGCCTTCTAATAGGTGAGCCTTCTGCAACCACCACAGAAGTGACACCCTTGTCTTTGGTGACAGGGTTATTCGCAGGTGCATCTGCAGATGCGACCCTGACCATTTGTCCAACAGATCCCTTTGGAATATTCTTGCATGGAATCTGCCGAATGGAATTGCTTCGTAAGAAGCCACCATTTTTCCCAGGACTCTTGTGCATTGATGTACTGACACTTTTCCTGGTTTTAGGAGGTTCCTGACCAGATCGGATAACTCCTTGGCTTTTTCCTCTGGAAGGAAAACCTTTTTCTGAACCGTGTCCAGAATCATTCCTAGGAACAGCAGACGAGTTGTCGGGATTAAATGGGATTTTGGAATATTCAGAATCCACCCGTGTTGTCTTAGCACCTCTTGAGATAGTGCTAAAGCTGTCTCCAGCTGTTCTCTGGACCTTGCCCTTATTAGGAGATCGTCCAAGTATGGGATAACTAATACGCCTTTTCTTCGAAGAAGAATCATCATCTCGGCCATTACCTTGGTAAAGACCCGAGGCGCCGTGGACAATCCGAACGGCAGCGTCTGAAACTGATAGTGACAGTTTTGAACAATGAACCTGAGGTACCCCTGGTGTGCGGGGTAAATCGGAACGTGTAGATACGCATCCTTGATGTCCAAGGATACCATAAAGTCCCCTTCTTCCAGGTTCGCTATCACTGCTCTGAGTGACTCCATCTTGAACTTGAACTTTTTTATGTAGAGGTTCAAGGACTTCAGATTTAGAATAGGCCTTACCGAGCCATCCGGCTTCGGTACCACAAATAGAGTGGAATAATACCCCTTTCCTTGTTGTAATAGGGGTACTTTGACTATCACCTGCTGAGCGTACAGCTTGTGAATGGCTTCCAACACCCTCTCCCTTTCGGAAGAGACGGTTGGTAAGGCAGACTTCAGGAAACGATGAGGAGGATCCGTCTCTAATTCCAACCTGTACCCCTGAGATATTATCTGCAGGATCCAGGGGTCTACCTGCGAGTGAGCCCACTGCGCGCTGTAATTTTTGAGACGGCCCCCCACTGTCCCCGAGTCCGCTTGAGAGGCCCCAGCGTCATGCTGAGGTTTTTGCAGGAGCCGGGGAGGGCTTCTGTTCCTGGGAAGGAGCTGCCTGTTGGTGTCTCTTCCCTCTTCCTCTGCCTCGTGGCAGGTACGACAAGCCCTTTGCTCTCTTATTTTTGTAGGAGCGAAAAGGCTGCGGTTGAAAGGTCGGTGCCTTTCTCTGTTGGGGAGTGACTTGAGGTAAAAAAGTGGATTTCCCGGCAGTAGCCGTGGCCACCAAGTCTGATAGACCAACTCCAAATAACTCCTCCCCTTTATACGGCAAAACCTCCATGTGACGTTTTGAATCCGCATCGCCTGTCCACTGTCGTGTCCATAAGGCTCTTCTGGCTGAAATGGACATAGCACTCACCCGAGATGCCAGTGTGCAAATATCCCTCTGTGCATCACGCATATAGATAAATGCATCCTTTATTTGTTCTAACGACAGTAAAACATTGTCCCTATCTAGGGTATCAATATTTTCAATCAGGGATTCTGACCAAACTACTCCAGCACTGCACATCCAGGCAGTTGCTATAGCTGGTCGTAGTATAACACCTGCATGTGTGTATATATTCTTTTGAATAACTTCCATCTTTCTATCTGATGGATCCTTAAGTGCGGCCGTCTCAGGAGAGGGTAACGCCACTTGTTTGGATAAGCGTGTGAGCGCCTTGTCCACCTTAGGGGGTGTTTCCCAGCGCGCCCTAACCTCTGGCGGGAAAGGGTATAATGCCAATAACTTTTTTGAAATTATCAACTTTTTATCAGGAGCAACCCACGCTTCATCACACACGTCATTTAATTCTTCTGATTCAGGAAAAACTGTTTGTAGTTTTTTCACACCATACATAATACCCTGTTTTACGGTATCTGTAGTATCAGCTAAATGTAACGTCTCCTTCATTGCCAAAATCATATAACGTGTGGCCCTACTGGAAAATACGTTTGAATTTCTACCGTCGTCACTGGAATCAGTGCCCGTGTCTGGGTCTGTGTCGACCGACTGAGGCAAAGGGCGTTTTACAGCCCCTGACGGTGTTTGAGGCGCCTGGACAGGCATTAATTGATTGTCCGGCCGCCTCATGTCCTCAACTGACTGTTTAAGGGAAGATAAACCATCACGTAATTCCACAAATAAAGGCATCCATTCTGGTGTCGACCCCCTGGGGGGTGACATCTGCATATTTGGCAATTGCTCCGCCTCCACACCAATATCGTCCTCATACATGTCGACACCACGTACCGACACACACCGCAAACTCACAGGGAATGCTCTAATGAAGACAGGACCCACTAGCCCTTTTGGGGAGACAGAGGGAGAGTCTGCCAGCACACACCACAAAGCGCTATATATACAAGGGATATCCTTATATTAAGTGCTCCCTTATAGCTGCTTTAATATATATATATATAGCCATTAATGTGCCCCCCCTCTCTGTTTTACCCTGTTTCTGTAGTGCAGTGCAGGGGAGAGACCTGGGAGCCGTTCTGACCAGCGGAGCTGTGACAGAAAATGGCGCCGTGTGCTGAGGAGATAGGCCCCGCCCCTTTTTCGGCGGGTTCTTCTCCCGCTATTTTTCCAGTCAGGCAGGGGTTAAATATCTCCATATAGCCCCTATGGGCTATATGTGAGGTATTTTTAGCCTTGTATAAGGTTTATATTTGCCTCTCAGAGCGCCCCCCCCCAGCGCTCTGCACCCTCAGTGACTGCCCAGTGAAGTGTGCTGAGAGGAAAATGGCGCACAGCTGCAGTGCTGTGCGCTACCTTATGAAGACTGAGGAGTCTTCAGCCGCCGGTTTCCGGACCTCTTCACGCTTCAGCATCTGCAAGGGGGTCGGCGGCGCGGCTCCGGGACCGGACTCCACGGCTGGGCCTGTGTTCGATCCCTCTGGAGCTAATGGTGTCCAGTAGCCAAGCAGCAAATCCACTCTGCATGCAGGTGAGTTTACTACTTTCCCCCTAAGTCCCACGTTGCAGTGATCCTGTTGCCAGCAGGACTCACTGTAAAGAAAAAAAACCTAAACTAAACTTTCTCTAAGCAGCTCTTTAGGAGAGCCACCTAGATTGCACCCTTCTCGTTCGGGCACAAAATCTAACTGGAGTCTGGAGGAGGGTCATAGGGGGAGGAGCCAGTGCACACCACCTGACCTAGTAAAGCTTTACTTTTTTGTGCCCTGTCTCCTGCGGAGCCGCTATTCCCCATGGTCCTTTCAGGAACCCCAGCATCCACTTAGGACGATAGAGAAATGTTATGCTGTGGTCCAACGCAGCAACAAATATTTACTTAAAAGGGGTAAACACAGAATATACAACAACAATTAGAGAAGAAGCTACAACCAATGGATACATACGTTTGTTCGCCTGCGCCAGCTGGATCCGGTCCGCAGTCAGTCTGGTAAGATGACCTTCAGAAAATAGACTGAGGCCAGCCAGGAGACCTTTTATTTTATACAATAGTCCAAAGCATGAAAGAAAGGAAACTGAAAGCTCTTCATCCATAGGTCAAAGGGCAGGTCATTTACAGCATGTGAGGGGTCATAGGTTGGTTTGAACAGGTGGGCGATGCTTAGTCCAGGTGTACTTGCAGGTGTCTTCCACTGGGTTCCCGCCGAATATCAGGAGTACAGTACATACAGTGAGATATGAATATTGTATTCCTGCGCATAACTATGCACAGGAGCATGCGATTATCTGCAAACTGCGATCGGAATATTGCCCTTGAATTACTGTACATGTGGATACCAAACACTATGGCCCTCATTCCGAGTTGTTCGATCGCTAGCCGCTTTTCGCAGCAGTGCACACGCTAGGCCGCCGCCCTCTGGGAGTGAATCTTAGCTTAGCAGAATTGCGAACGAAGATTCGCAAAATTGCGAATAGAAATTTCTTAGCAGTTTCTGAGTAGCTCGAGACTAACTCTGCCACTGCGATCAGTTCAGTCAGTTTAGTTCCTGGTTTGACGTCACAAACACACCCAGCGTTCGCCTAGCCACTCCCCCGCTTCTCCAGCCACTCCCGTGTTTTTCCCAGAAACGGCAGCGTTTTTTCACACACACCCATAAAACGGCCAGTTTCCGCCCAGAAACACCCACTTCCTGTCAATCACACTCCGATCACCAGAACGAAGAAAAATCCTCGTAATGCCGTGAGTAAAATACCAAACTTCTTAGCAAATTTACTTGACGCAGCCGCAGTGCGAACATTGCGCATGCGCAGTTAGCGGAAAATCGCACCGATGCGAAGGAAAATAACGAGCGAACAACTCGGAATGAGGGCCTATGTTCTGACCTATTTCTCTGACGTCCTAGTGGATCTGGGTACTCCGTAAGGACCATGGGGAATAGACGGGCTCCGCAGGAGACTGGGCACTTCTTTAAAGAAAAGATTAGGTACTACATCTGGTGTGCACTGGCTCCTCCCTCTATGCCCCTCCTCCATACCTCAGTTAGAATCTGTGCCCGGCCTGAGCTGGATGCACTTAGTGGGCTCTCCTGAGTTCACTATAAAGAAAAGTATTTGTTAGGTTTTTTATTTTCAGTGAGATCTGCTGGCAACAGACTCACTGCTACGTGGGACTTAGGGGAGAGAAGCAAACCTACCTGCTTGCAGCTAGCTTGTGCTTCTAGGCTACTGGACACCATTAGCTCCAGAGGGATCGAACACAGGGCCCGACCTCGATCGTCCGTTCCCAGAGCCGCGCCGCCGTCCCCCTTGCAGAGCCAGAAGACGGAAGAAACCGGAGAAAATCGGCGGCTGAAGACTCCGGTCTTCAATAAGGTAGCGCACAGCACTGCAGCTGTGCGCCATTGCTCCCACAGCACACCACACGCTCCGGTCACTGGTGGGTGCAGGGCGCTGGGGGGGGGGGGGGGGCGCCCTGGGCTGCAATTAGTATACCTTTTGGCACAAAAAAGCACATAATACAGTGTATAACACTGTATATGTGCAGAAACCCCCGCCATTAATGTTATAAAAAGCGGGAGAAGCCCGCCGCTGAAGGGGCGGGGCTATCTTCCTCAGCACAGCCAGCGCCATTTTCTCTTCACAGCTCCGCTGGAAGGACGCTCCCCAGGCTCTCTCCCCTGCAGTATACACTACAGAAAGGGTAAAAAAGAGAGGGAGGGCACATAAATTTAGGCGCAAAATTGTGATATAAGCAGCTATAGGGGGAAAATTCACTTTGTGTATATATTGTAATACTGTTACATTGTTATATAGCGCTCTGGTGTGTGCTGGCATACTCTCTCTCTGTCTCCCCAAAGGACTTTGTGGGGTCCTGTCCTCAGTCAGAGCATTCCCTGTGTGTGTGCGGTGTGTCGGTACGGCTGTGTCGACATGTTTGATGAGGACGCTTACGTGGAGGCGGAGCAGGTGCCGATAAGTGTGATGTCGACCCCTGCGGGGCCGACACCTGAGTGGATGGATATGTGGAAGGTATTAACCGACAGTGTCAACTCCTTGCATAAAAGGTTCGATGACGCAGCTTTGGGACAGCCGGCATCTCAGCCCGCGCCTGCCCAGGCATCTCAGAGGCCGTCAGGGGCTCAAACGCCCGCTACCTCAGATGGCAGACACAGATGTCGACACGGAGTCTGACTCCAGTGTCGACGAGGATGAGACAAATGTACAATCCACTAGGGCCATCCGATGCATGATTACGGCAATGAAAAATGTGTTGCACATTTCTGACATTAACCCGGTTACCACAAAAAAGGGTATTATGTTTGGGGAGAAAAAGCAGCCAGTGACTTTTCCCCCATCTGATGAGTTAAATGAATTGTGTGAAGAAGCGTGGGGTTCCCCAGATAAGAAACTAGTAATTTCTAAGCGGTTATTAATGGCGTACCCTTTCCCGCCAACGGATAGGTTACGCTGGAAGACATCCCCTAAGGTGGACAAGGCGCTCACACGCTTATCAAAAAAGGTGGCACTGCCTTCTCAGGATACGGCCGCCTTAAAGGAGCCTGCAGATAGAAAGCAGGAGGCTATCCTGAAGTCTGTGTATACACACTCAGGTACTATACTGAGACCTGCTATTGCTTTAGCATGGATGTGTAGTGCTGCAGCAGCGTGGTCTGATTCCCTGTCTGATAACATTGATTCCCTTGACAGGGACACTATATTGCTAACCATAGAGCATATTAAAGACGTAGTCTTATATATGAGAGATGCACAGAGGGACATTTGCCGGCTGGCATCTAGAATTAATGCAATGTCCATTTCTGCCCGGAGAGTATTATGGACTCGGCAGTGGACAGGTGATGCTGATTCTAAAAGGCACATGGAAATTTTGCCTTATAAGGGTGAGGAATTGTTTGGGGACGGTCTTTCGGACCTCGTATCCACAGCAACAGCTGGGAAGTCGACTTTTTTACCTCAGGTTCCCTCACAGCCTAAGAAAGCACCGTATTATCAAGTACAGTCCTTTCGGCCTCAGAAAGGCAAGCGGGTTAGAGGCGCGTCCTTTCTGCCCAGAGGCAGGGGTAGAGGGAAAAAGCTGCACCATACAGCCAGTTCCCAAGAACAAAAATCCTCCCCTGCTTCCACTAAGTCCACCGCATGACGCTGGGGCTCCACAGGTGGAGCCAGGTGCGGTGGGGGCCCGTCTCCGGAACTTCAGCGACCAGTGGGTTCGCTCACAGGTGGATCTCTGGGTTCTACAAGTGGTATCTCAGGGATACAAGCTGGAGTTCGAGACGTCTCCCCCTCGCCGTTACCTCAAATCAGCTTTGCCAGCTACTCCCCAGGACAGGGAGGAGGTAGTACTGGCGGCAATTCACAAGCTGTACCTCCAGCAGGTGATAATCAAAGTTCCCCTCCTTCAACAGGGACGGGGTTACTATTCCACAATGTTTGTGGTACCGAAACCAAACGGTTCGGTGAGACCCATTCTAAATTTGAAATCCTTGAACACTTATATAAGGAAGTTCAGGTTCAAAATGGAATCGCTCAGGGCGGTTATTGCAAGCCTGGAAGAGGGGGATTACATGGTATCACTGGACATCAAGGATGCTTACCTACATGTCCCCATTTACCCACCTCACCAGGTGTACCTCCGTTTTGTGGTACAGGACTGCCATTACCAATTCCAGACGTTGCCGTTTGGTCTGTCCACGGCACCGAGGGTATTTACCAAAGTAATGGCCGAAATGATGATACTCCTTCGAAAGAAGGGTGTTATAATTATCCCGTACTTGGACGATCTCCTTATAAAGGCGAGGTCCATGGAGCAGTTGTTGGTCGGAGTAGCACTATCTCAGGAAGTGCTACAACAGCACGGCTGGATTCTGAATATCCCAAAGTCGCAGCTGGTTCCTACGACGCGTCTGCTGTTCCTGGGTATGATTCTGGACACAGAACAGAAGAAGGTGTTTCTCCCGGAGGAGAAGGCCAAGGAGTTGTCATCTCTGGTCAGAGACCTCCTGAAACCAAAACAGGTGTCGGTGCATCACTGCACGCGAGTCCTGGGAAAGATGGTAGCTTCTTACGAAGCGATTCCCTTCGGCAGGTTCCATGCAAGGATCTTTCAGTGGGATCTGTTAGACAAGTGGTCCGGATCGCATCTTCAGATGCATCGGCTGATCACCCTGTCCCCGAGGGCCAGGGTGTCTCTGCTGTGGTGGCTGCAGAGTGCTCATCTTCTCGAGGGCCGCAGATTCGGCATTCAGGACTGGGTCCTGGTGACCACGGATGCAAGCCTCCGAGGTTGGGGGGCAGTCACTCAGGGAAGAAACTTCCAAAGACAATGGTCGAGTCAGGAGGCTTCCCTACACATAAATTTTCTGGAACTAAGGGCCATTTACAATGCCCTAAGTCAGGCAAAACCCCTGCTTCAAAACCAGCCGGTGCTGATTCAGTCAGACAACATCACGGCGGTCGCCCATGTAAACCGACAGGGCGGCACAAGAAGCAGGATGGCGATGGCAGAAGCCACAAGGATTCTCCGATGGGCGGAAAATCACGTGATAGCACTGTCGGCAGTGTTCATTCCGGTAGTGGACAACTGGGAAGCAGACTTCCTCAGCAGGCACGACCTCCACCCGGGAGAGTGGGGACTTCATCCAGAAGTCTTCCAGCTGTTTGTAAATCGTTGGGAAAGGCCACAGGTGGACATGATGGCGTCCCGCCTCAACAAAAAGCTAAAAAGATATTGCGCCAGGTCAAGGGACCCTCAGGCGATAGCTGTGGACGCTCTAGTGACACCGTGGGTGTACCAGTCGGTTTATGTGTTCCCTCCTCTTCCTCTCATACCAAAGGTACTGAGGATAATAAAAAAGAGAGGAGTAAGAACTATACTCATCGTTCCGGATTGGCCAAGAAGGACTTGGTACCCGGAACTACAAGAAATGATCTCAGAGGACCCTTGGCCTCTGCCGCTCCGACAGGACCTGCTACAGCAGGGGCCCTGTCTGTTCCAAGACTTACCGCGGCTGCGTTTGACGGCATGGCGGTTGAACGCCGGATCATGATGGAAAAGGGCATTCCGGTTGAAGTCATTCCTACGCTGATAAAAGCTAGGAAGGATGTGACTGCAAAACATTATCACCGCATATGGCGAAAATATGTTGCTTGGTGTGAGGCTATGAAGGCCCCAACAGAAGAGTTTCAGCTAGGTCGATTTCTGCACTTCCTACAGTCAGGAGTGACTATGGGCCTAAAATTGGGATCCATTAAAGTCCAGATTTCGGCCCTGTCGATTTTCTTTCAAAAAGAACTGGCTTCACTGCCTGAAGTTCAGACGTTTGTTAAGGGAGTGCTGCATATTCAGCCCCCTTTTGTGCCTCCAGTGGCATCTTGGGATCTCAACGTTGTGTTGGATTTTCTAAAATCACATTGGTTTGAGCCACTTCAGACTGTGGAGTTGAAATATCTCACGTGGAAAGTGGTCATGCTTTTGGCCTTGGCTTCGGCTAGGCGTGTGTCAGAATTGGCGGCTTTGTCATGTAAAAGCCCCTATCTGATCTTCCATATGGACAGGGCAGAATTGAGGACTCGTCCCCAATTTCTCCCTAAGGTGGTATCAGCGTTTCATTTGAACCAACCTATTGTGGTGCCTGCGGCTACTCGGGACTTGGAGGCTTCCAAGTTGCTGGATGTAGTCCGGGCCCTGAAAATCTATGTTTCCAGGACGGCTAGAGTCAGAAAAACTGACTCGCTGTTTATCCTGCATGCACCCAACAAGCTGGGTGCTCCTGCTTCTAAGCAGACTATTGCTCGCTGGATCTGTAGCACGATTCAACTTGCACATTCTGCGGCTGGACTGCCGCATCCTAAATCAGTCAAAGCCCATTCCACGAGGAAGGTGGGCTCTTCTTGGGCGGCTGCCCGAGGGGTCTCGGCTTTACAACTTTGCCGAGCTGCTACCTGGTCGGGATCAAACACGTTTGCAAAATTCTACAAGTTTTGATACCCTGGCTGAGGAGGACCTTTGAGTTTGCTCATTCGGTGCTGCAGAGTCATCCGCACTCTTCCGCCCGTTTGGGAGCTTTGGTATAATCCCCATGGTCCTTACGGAGTCCCCAGCATCCACTAGGATGTCGGAAAAAATAAGATTTTACTCACCGGTAAATCTATTTCTCGTAGTCCGTAGTGGATGCTGGGAGCCCGTCCCTAGTGCGGAATTCTGCAATACTTGTATATAGTTATTGCTTAACTATAGGGTTTTTTGTTCTGAGCCATCAGTTTAATGAGGCTCAGTTGTTGTTCATACTGTTAACTGGGTATAGTTATCACGAGTTGTACGGTGTGATTGGTGTGGCTGGTATGAGTCTTACCCTGGATTCCAAATCCTTTCCTTGTAATGTCAGCTCTTCCGGGCACAGTTTCCCTAACTGAGGTCTGGAGGAGGGGCATAGAGGGAGGAGCCAGTGCACACCAGATGTAGTACCTAATCTTTTCTTTAAAGAAGTGCCCAGTCTCCTGCGGAGCCAGTCTATTCCCCATGGTCCTTACGGAGTACCCAGCATCCACTACGGACTACGAGAAATAGATTTACCGGTGAGTAAAATCTTATTTTCTGTCCCCTCACATCCTGTAAAGTTGAATATCTCTATTGTTCCATTTCTAAAGTAAATGTACCTTGCTGGTATGGTGTGTGTGTGGGCTATGTGTAAATTATGCACTACGTGGATGAAATGTCAGTTATGTCTTTGTGGCTTTTCCATGCAAATGCGTATGCTACCATATTTACTCATACCATGCGCTAGTACGCAGGGCTTCGTGAGCCAATGTACGCAGCGTGCGGGCATGCGCACGCACGGCAGCACAAGCACCCGCACGGAGGCCACTCTGTGTGGTGTTTGTACTTGATGCATGTGAGTATAATATTTTCGACTTCGACAGTCTCCTCGGGCACAGTTTCTAGACTGAGTCTGGTAGGAGGGGCATAGAGGGAGGAGCCAGCCCACACTCTCAAACTCTTAAAGTGCCCATGGCTCCCAAGGTACCCATATATACCCCATGGTACTAATGTGGACCCCAGCATCCTCTAGGGACTACGAGAAAAGGATTTGCAGATAGGTAATTAATTACCTATTTCCTCTGACATAAATAAGCCTTGGACATTGACTTTAATCCCGATGTGTGGCTGAAGCAGTGTCTGGGGTTTCGCCCTAGATGGGTGGTTCTATGTAATTCGCTATGTAGCTATATTAGCAGCAGCCTAAATGGTCCCATAACAATCTCATGGCTGAGTAGCTCAGGAAATGTATATCTAGTAAGGAGGAAACCCACATAAGCACAGGGAGAATATACAAACTCCACACAGTAAGGGACATGGTGTGGATCAAACCCATGACCTCAGTGCTGTGAGTAATGCTAACCACTACACCATCCATGCTGTCCCTAATTTTGTTTCTAATTTGTTTTTCTCTGACGTCCTAGTGTATGCTGGGACTCCGTAAGGACCATGGGGAATAGCGGCTCCGCAGGAGACAGGGCACAAAATAAAAGCTTAAGGATCAGGTGGTGTGCACTGGCTCCTCCCCCTATGACCCTCCTCCAAGCCTCAGTTAGATTTTTGTGCCCGGCCGAGAAGGGTGCAATCTAGGTGGCTCTCCTGAGCTGCTTAGAATAAAAGTTTAGTTTAGGATTTTTTATTTTCAGTGAGTCCTGCTGGCAACAGGCTCACTGCATCGTGGGACTAAGGGGAGAAGAAACGGACTCACCTGAGTGCAGAGTGGATCGGGTTTCTTAGGCTACTGGACATTAGCTCCAGAGGGACGATCACAGGTTCAGCCTGGATGGGTCACCGGAGCCGCGCCGCCGTCCCCCTTACAGAGCCAGAAGAGACGAAGAGGTCCGGTGAAATCGGCGGCAGAAGACGATCCTGTCTTCAGACTAAGGCAGCTGTGCGCCATTGCTCTCAGCACACTTCACACTCCGGTCACTGAGGGTGCAGGGCGCTGGGGGGGGAGCGCCCTGAGACGCAATATTACAGTATATACCTTAGGTGGCTAAAAAGAATACATCACATATAGCTCCTGGGCTATATGGATGTATTTTACCCCTGCCATTTTACACAGAAAAAGCGGGAGATAAGGACGTCGTGAAGGGGCGGAGCCTATCTCCTCAGCACACAAGCGCCATTTTCCCTCACAGCTCCGCTGGAAGGACGGCTCCCTGACTCTCCCCTGCAGTCCTGCTTCAGAATCAGGGTAAAAAAGAGAAGGGGGGGCACGTTTGGCAGCAAATAAATATATTAACAGCAGCTATAAGGGAGTAACACTTATATAAGGTTATCCCTGTATATATATATATATATATATATATATATATATATATATATATATATATATATATATATATATATATATATATATATATATATATATATATATATAGCGCTGGGTGTGTGCTGGCAGACTCTCCCTCTGTCTCTCCAAAGGGCTAAGTGGGGTCCTGTCCTCTATCAGAGCATTCCCGGTGTGTGTGCTGTGTGTCGGTACGCGTGTGTCGACATGTATGAGGAGGAAAATGAGGTGGAAGCGGAGCAGTTGCCTGTGTTAGTGATGTCACCCCCTCGGGAGTCGACACCTGACTGGATGATTGTATTTAAACAATTAAGTGATAATGTCAGCAATTTGCAAAAAACTGTTGACGACATGAGACAGCCGGCAAATCAATTAGTGCCTGTCCAGGCGTCTCAGACACCGTCAGGGGCCCTAAAACGCCCGTTACCTCAGTGGGTCGACACAGACCCAGACACAGATACTGAGTCTAGTGTCGACGGTGACGAGACAAACGTGATGTCCAGCAGGGCCACACGTTACATGATCACAGCAATGAAAGAGGCATTGAACCTTTCTGACACTACAAGTACCACAAAGAAGGGTATTATGTGGGGGGTGAAAAAACTACCAATAGTTTTTCCTGAGTCAGATGAAATAAATGAGGTGTGTGATAAAGCGTGGGTTTTCCCCGATAAAAAACAGCTAATTTCTAATAAATTATTAGCACTATATCCTTTCCCGCCAGAGGTTAGGACGCGCTGGGAAACACCCCCTAGGGTAGATAAGGCGCTCACACGTTTATCTAAACAAGTAGCGTTACCGTCCCCTGATACGGCCACCCTCAAAGAACCGGCTGATAGAAGACTGGAAAATATCCTAAAGAGTATATACACACATACTGGTGTTATACTGCGACCAGCAATCGCCTCAGCCTGGATGTGTAGTGCTGGAGTCGCATGGTCGGATTCCCTGACTGAGAATATTGATACCCTGGATAGGGACAGTATTTTGTTAACTATAGAGCATTTAAAGGATGCATTGCTATATATGCGTGATGCACAGAGGGATATTTGCACCCTGGCATCAAGAGTCAGTGCTATGTCCATCTCTGCCAGAAGAGCGTTATGGACGCGACAGTGGTCAGGGGATGCAGATTCCAAACGGCACATGGAAGTATTGCCGTATAAAGGGGAGGAGTTATTTGGGGCTGGTCTATCGGACCTGGTGGCCACGGCAACGGCTGGAAAATCCACCTTTTTACCCCAGGTCACTTCACATCAACCGAAAAAGACACCGTCTTTTCAAACTCAGTCCTTTCGTTCCCATAAATACAAGCGAGCAAAAGGCCATTCTTTTCTGCCCCGGGGCAGAGGAAGGGGAAAAAGACTGCACCATGCAGCCGCTTCCCAGGAGCAGAAGCCCTCCTCTGCTTCTGCCAAGTCTTCAGCATGACGCTGGGGCTTTACAAGCAGACTCAGATATGGTGGGGGCCCGTCTCAAGAATTTCAACGCGCAGTGGGCTCACTCGCAAGTGGATCCCTGGATTCTACAGGTAGTATCACGGGTACAAACTGGAATTCGAGGCGTTTCCCCCTCATCGGTTCCTGAAGTCTGCTTTACCAAAGTCTCCCTCCGACAGGGAGGCAGTTTTGGAAGCCATTCACAAGCTGTATTCCCAGCAGGTGATAATCAAGGTACCCCTCTTACAACAGGGAAAGGGGTATTATTCCACGCTGTTTGTGGTACCGAAGCCGGACGGCTCGGTGAGACCAATCTTAAATCTGAAATCTTTGAACACTTACATAAAAAGGTTCAAATTCAAGATGGAGTCACTCAGAGCAGTGATAGCGAACCTGGAAGAAGGGGACTATATGGTGTCTCTGGACATCAAAGATGCTTATCTCCACGTCCCAATATACCCTTCTCACCAAGGGTACCTCAGGTTTGTAGTACAAAACTGTCATTATCAGTTTCAGACGCTGCCGTTTGGATTGTCCACGGCACCTCGGGTCTTTACCAAGGTAATGGCCGAAATGATGATTCTTCTACGAAGAAAAGGCATCTTAATTATCCCTTACTTGGACGATCTCCTGATAAGGGCAAGAACCAGGGAACAGTTAGAAGTCGGAGTGGCACTATCTCAGGTAGTGTTACGTCAGCACGGGTGGATTCTAAATATTCCAAAATCGCAGCTGATTCCAACGACACGTCTACTGTTCCTAGGAAATTTTCTGGACACAGTCCAGAAGAAGGTGTTTCTCCCGGAGGAGAAGGCCAGGGAGTTATCCGAGCTAGTCAGGAACCTCCTAAAACCAGGACAGGTCTCAGTACATCAGTGCACGAGGGTCCTGGGAAAAATGGTGGCTTCTTACGAAGCGATTCCATTCGGAAGATTCCATGCAAGAACGTTTCAGTGGGATCTACTGGACAAATGGTCCGGTTAGCATCTTCAGATGCATCAGCGGATAACCCTGTCGCCAAGGACAAGGGTGTCTCTCCTGTGGTGGCTGCAGAGTGCTCATCTTCTAGAGGGCCGCAGATTTGGCATTCAGGATTGGATCCTGGTAACCACGGATGCCAGCCTGAGAGGCTGGGGAGCAGTCACACAGGGAAGGAATTTCCAGGGCTTGTGGTCAAGCATGGAAACATCTCTTCATATAAACATTCTGGAACTAAGGGCCATTTACAATGCCTTAAGTCAAGCAAAACCTCTGCTTCAGGGTCAGGCGGTGTTGATCCAATCGGACAACATCACGTCAGTCGCCCACGTAAACAGACAGGGCGGCACGAGAAGCAGGAGGGCAATGACAGAAGCTGCAAGGATTCTTCGCTGGGCGGAAAATCATGTGATAGCACTGTCAGCAGTGTTCATTCCGGGAGTGGACAACTGGGAAGCAGACTTCCTCAGCAGACACGACCTTCACCCGGGAGAGTGGGGACTTCACCCGGAAGTCTTCCACCTGATTGTAAACCGTTGGGAAAAACCAAAGGTGGACATGATGGCGTCACGTCTAAACAAAAAACTGGACAGATATTGCGCCAGGTCAAGGGACCCTCAGGCAATAGCAGTGGACGCTCTGGTAACGCCGTGGGTGTACCAGTCAGTGTATGTGTTCCCTCCTCTGCCTCTCATACCAAAAGTATTGAGAATCATAAGAAGGAGAGGAGTAAGAACTATACTCGTGGTTCCGGATTGGCCAAGAAGGACTTGGTACCCGGAACTTCAAGAGATGCTCACGGACGAACCGTGGCCTCTACCTCTAAGAAAGGACCTGCTACGGCAGGGGCCTTGTCTGTTCCAAGACTTACCGCGGCTGCGTTTGACGGCATGGCGGTTGGACGCCGGATCCTAAAGGAAAAGGGCATTCCAGAAGAAGTCATCCCTACTCTGGTCAAAGCCAGGAAGGAAGTAACCGCAAAACATTATCACCGCATTTGGCGTAAATATGTTGCGTGGTGTGAGGCCAAGAAGGCCCCTACAGAGGAATTTCAACTGGGTCGTTTCCTGCATTTCCTGCAAACAGGACTGTCTATGGGCCTAAAATTAGGGTCCATTAAGGTTCAAATTTCGGCCTTGTCGATTTTCTTCCAGAAAGAACTGGCTTCAGTACCTGAAGTTCAGACATTTGTGAAAGGGGTGCTGCACATACAGCCTCCTTTTGTGCCTCCAGTGGCACCTTGGGATCTCAATGTTGTATTGAGTTTTCTAAAATCACATTGGTTTGAACCACTTTCCACTGTGGACTTAAAATATCTCACGTGGAAGGTGTCGATGCTATTAGCCTTGGCTTCAGCCAGGCGGGTGTCAGAATTGGCGGCTTTATCATATAAAAGCCCTTACTTAATTTTTCATTCTGACAGGGCGGAATTGAGGACTCGTCCTCAATTTCTACCTAAGGTGGTTTCTGCATTTCACATGAACCAACCTATTGTGGTGCCTGCGGCTACTAGGGACTTGGAGGACTCCAAGTTGCTAGACGTTGTCAGGGCCCTGAAAATATATGTTTCCAGGACGGCTGGAGTCAGGAAAACTGACTCGCTGTTTATCCTGTATGCACCCAACAAGCTGGGTGCTCCTGCTTCAAAGCAGACGATTGCTCGTTGGATTTGTAGTACAATTCAGCTTGCACATTCCGTGGCAGGATTGCCACAGCCAAAATCAGTAAAAGCCCATTCCACAAGGAAAGTGGGCTCATCTTGGGCGGCTGCCCGAGGGGTCTCGGCTTTACAACTTTGCCGAGCAGCTACTTGGTCAGGGGCAAACACGTTTGCTAAATTCTACAAATTTGATACCCTGGCTGAGGAGGACCTGGAGTTCTCTCATTCGGTGCTGCAGAGTCATCCGCACTCTCCCGCCCGTTTGGGAGCTTTGGTATAATCCCCATGGTCCTTACGGAGTCCCAGCATCCACTAGGACGTCAGAGAAAATAAGATTTTACTTACCGATAAATCTATTTCTCGTAGTCCGTAGTGGATGCTGGGCGCCCATCCCTAGTGCGGATTGTCTGCAATACTTGTATATAGTTATTGTTACAAAAATTCGGGTTATTATTGTTTGAGCCATCTTTTCAGAGGCTCCTTTGCATTTATCATACTGTTAACTGGGTTCAGATCACGAGTTGTACGGTGTGATTGGTGTGGCTGGTATGAGTCTTACCCGGGATTCAAGATCCTTCCTTATTATGTACGCTCGTCCGGGCACAGTATCCTAACTGAGGCTTGGAGGAGGGTCATAGGGGGAGGAGCCAGTGCACACCACCTGATCCTTAAGCTTTTATTTTGTGCCCTGTCTCCTGCGGAGCCGCTATTCCCCATGGTCCTTACGGAGTCCCAGCATCCACTACGGACTACGAGAAATAGATTTATCGGTAAGTAAAATCTTATTTTCTCTAACGTCCTAGTGGATGCTGGGGACTCCGTTAGGACCATGGGGAATAGACGGGCTCCGCAGGAGACAGGGCACTTTAAGAAAGAATTTGGATACTGATGTGCTCTGGCTCCTCCCTCTATGTCCCTCCTCCAGACCTCACTTAGAATCTGTGCCCGGACGAGCTGGGTGCTGTTCAGTGAGCTCTCCTGAGCTTGCTATAAAAGAAAGTATTTTGTTAGGTTTTTTTTATTTTCAGAGAGATCTGCTGGCAACAGACTCTCTGCTACGTGGGACAGAGGGGAGAGAAGCAGCCCTACTCACTGAAGATAGGTCCTGCTTCTTAGGCTACTGGACACCATTAGCTCCAGAGGGATCGTACACAGGATCTCACCCTTTGTCGTCCGATCCCGGAGCCGCGCCGCCGTCCCCCTCGCAGAGCCGGAAGACAGAAGCCGGTGACAGAAGCAAGAAGACTTCGAAATCGGCGGCAGAAGACTCCAGTCTTCATATGAGGTAGCGCACAGCACTGCAGCTGTGCGCCATTGCTCCCACACTACACCCACATACTCCGGTCACTGTAGGGTGCAGGACGCAGGGGGGGGCGCCCTGGGCAGCAATTAGAGACCTCTTGGCAAAAGTGGGCATATATACAGTTGGGCACTGTATATATGCATGGGCCCCCGCCATATTTTTACACAGAGACGTGGGACAGAAGCCCGCCGCTGAGGGGGCGGGGCTTCTTCCTCAGCACTCACCAGCGCCATTTTCTCTCCACAGCTCCGCTGAGAGGAAGCTCCCCAGGCTCTCCCCTGCAGAAACACGGTAGAAGAGGGTAAAAAGAGAGGGGGGGGGGGGGCACATAATTTAGGCGCAAAAACAGTATATACAGCAGCTACTGGGTTAACACTAAGTTACTGTAGGATTCCTGGGACATATAGCGCTGGGGTGTGTGCTGGCATACGCTCTCTCTGTCTCTCCAAAGGGCCTTGTGGGGGAACTGTCTTCAAAAAGAGCATCCCCTGTGTGTGTGGTGTGTCGGTACGCTTGTGTCGGCATGTTTGACGAGGAAGGCTATGTGGAAGCAGAGCGGGAACAAATGAATGTGGGGTCGCCGCCGACACCCGATTGGATGGATATGTGGAAGGTTTTAAATGATAATGTTACTTCCTTGCATAAAAGGTTGGCTAAAGCTGAAGCCTTAGGACAGCCGGGGTCTCAGCCCATGCCTGATCCTATGTCGCAGAGGCCGTCAGGGTCTCAGAAGCGCCCACTATCCCAAATTGTTGATACGGATTCTGACTCCAGTGTCGATGGCGATGATGCAAAGTTACAGCCTAAATTGGCTAAAGCCATCCGTTATATGATTATAGCAATGAAGGATGTGTTGCACATCACAGAGGAAACCCCAGTCCCTGACAAGAGGGTTTATATGTATGGGGAAAAAAGGCAAGAGGTGACCTTTCCCCCTTCACATGAGCTAAATGAGTTATGTGAAAAGGCTTGGGAATCTCCAGATAAAAAACTGCAGATTTCCAAACGGATGCTTATGGCGTATCCTTTCCCACCAACGGACAGGTTACGCTGGGAATCCTCCCCTAGGGTAGACAAAGCTTTAACACGCTTATCCAAGAGGGTAGCCCTGCCGTCACAGGATACGGCCACCCTAAAAGATGCTGCGGATAGAAAGCAGGAGGGTACCCTGAAGTCCATTTATACACATTCAGGTACCTTACTAAGGCCGGCGATTGCGTCGGCCTGGATGTGTAGTGCTGTAGCAGCATGGACGGATACCTTATCTAAGGAACTTGATACCTTGGACAAGGATACTATATTACTGACCCTGGGGCATATAAAAGACGCTGTCCTATATATGAGAGATGCTCAAAGAGACATTAGCCTACTGGGCTCTAGAATAAATGCAATGTCGATTTCTGCCAGAAGGGTCCCTCACAACCTAAGAAAGCACCGTATTACTAAATGCAGTCCTTTCGATCACAAAAAGGCAAGAAAGTCCGAGGTGCGTCCTTTCTTGCCAGAGGCAGGGGTAGAGGAAAGAAGCTGCACAATACAGCTAGTTCCCAGGAACAGAAGTCCTCACCGGCTTCCACTAAATTCACCGCATGACGCTGGGGCTCCACAGGCGGAGCTAGGCCCGGTGGGGGCGCGTCTCTGAAATTTCAGCCACAAGTGGGTTCACTCCCAGGTGGATCCCTGGGCTATAGAGATTGTGTCTCAGGGATACAAGCTGGAATTCGAAGAGATGCCCCCTCACCGTTACCTCAAATCGGCCCTGCCAGCTTCCCCCTTAGAGAGGGAAATAGTGTTAGCTGCAATTCACAAATTGTATCTTCAGCAGGTGGTGGTCAAGGTTCCCCTCCTTCAACAAGGAAAGGGTTACTATTCGACCATGTTTGTGGTACCGAAACCGGACGGTTCGGTCAGACCCATATTGAATTTAAAATCCCTGAACATATACCTGAAAAGGTTCAAGTTCAAGATGGAATCGCTCAGAGCGGTCATCGCAAGCCTGGAAGGGGAGGATTTTATGGTGTCTCTGGACATAAAGGATGCTTACCTTCATGTCCCCATTTATCCACCTCATCAGGAGTACCTCAGATTTGTGGTACAGGATTGTCATTACCAATTCCAGACGTTGCCGTTTGGTCTCTCCACGGCACCAAGAATATTTACCAAGGTAATGGCGGAAATGATGGTGCTCCTGCGACGGCAAGGAGTCACAATTATCCCATACTTGGACGATCTCCTCATAAAGGCGAGGTCCAGAGAGCAGTTGCTGATCAGCGTAGCATGTTCTCGGGAAGTGTTACAACAGCACGGCTGGATTCTAAATATTCCAAAGTCGCAGTTGATTCCTACGACTCGTCTGCCCTTCCTGGGCATGATTCTGGACACAGGCCAGAAGAGGGTTTATCTCCCGATGGAGAAGGCTCAGGAGCTCATGACACTGGTCAGAGACCTATTAAAACCAAAACAGGTGTCGGTGCATCACTGCACGCGAGTCCTGGGAAAGATGGTGGCATCATACGAGGCCATTCCCTTCGGCAGGTTCCATGCGAGGACCTTTCAATGGGATCTGTTGGACAAGTAGTCCGGATCACATCTACAAATGCATCGGCTGATCACCCTATCCCCCAGGGCCAGGGTGTCTCTCCTGTGGTGGCTGCAGAGTGCTCACCTTCTCGAGGGCCGCAGATTCAGCATTCAGGACTGGGTCCTGGTGACCACGGACGCAAGCCTCCGAGGGTGGGGGCAGTCACACAGGGAAGAAATTTCCAAGGTCTGTGGTCAAGTCAGGAGACTTGCCTTCACATCAATATCCTGGAACTAAGGGCCATATACAACGCCCTATGTCAAGCGGAGACCCTGCTTCGCGACCAATCGGTGCTGATTCAGTCAGACAACATCACCGCAGTGGCTCATGTAAACCGCCAAGGCGGCACAAGGAGCAGGGTGGCGATGGCGGAAGCCACCAGAATTCTTCGCTGGACGGAGAATCGCGTAAGAGCACTGTCAGCAGTGTTCATTCCGGGAGTGGACAACTGGGAAGCAGACTTCCTCAGCAGGCACGACCTCCACCCGGGAGAGTGGGGACTTCATCAAGAAGTCTTCACGCAGATTGCAAGTCGGTGGGAACTGCCACAAGTAGACATGATGGCATCCCGCCTCAACAAAAAGCTACAGAGGTATTGCGCCAGGTCAAGAGACCCTTAGGCGATAGCTGTAGATGCACTAGTGACACCGTGGGTGTTCCAGTCTGTTTATGTGTTTCCTCCTCTTCCTCTCATACCCAAGGTGCTGAGAATCATAAGAAGAAGAGGAGTGAGAACAATACTCATTGTTCCGGATTGGCCAAGAAGGACTTGGCATCCAGAGCTGCAAGAAATGCTCACAGAGGACCCATGCCTCTGCCTCTAAGACAGGATTGTTGCACAGGGGCCCTGTCTGTTCCAAGACTTACCGCGGCTGCGTTGGACGGCATGGCGGTTGAAAGCCGGATCCTAGCAGAAAAAGGCCTTCTGGATGAGGTTATTCCTACGCTGATAAAGGCTAGGAAGGACGTGACGGCTAAACATTATCACCGTATATGGCGAAAATATGTTGCTTGGTGTGAGGCCAGGAATGCCCCTACGGAGGAGTTCCAGCTGGGCCGTTTCCTTCACTTCCTACAGTCGGGAGTGACTTTGGGCCTAAAATTGGGTTCCATTAAGGTCCAGATTTCGGCCCTATCCATTTTCTTTCAAAAAGAACTGGCTTCTCTACCTGAAGTTCAGACGTTTGTTAAGGGAGTGCTGCATATTCAGCCCCCTTTTGTGCCTCCAGTGGCACCTTGGGATCTTAACGTGGTGTTGAGTTTCCTGAAGTCACTCTGGTTTGAGCCACTTAAAACAGTGGAGTTAAAATTTCTCACGTGGAAGGTGGTCATGCTATTAGCCTTGGCTTCAGCTTGGCGTGTGTCAGAATTTGCGGCTTTGTCACATAAAAGCCCCTATCTGGTTTTCCATATGGACAGGGCAGAATTGCGGACCCGTCCGCAATTTCTGCCAAAAGTGGTATCATGTTTTCATATGAACCAACCTATTGTGCTGCCTGTGGCTACTCATGACTTGGAGGATTCCGAGTTACTAGATGTGGTCAGGGCTTTGAAGGTTTATGTAGCCAGAATGGCTAGAGTCAGGAAAACTGAGTCGCTGTTTATCCTGTATGCATCCAACAAGCTGGGTGCTCCTGCTTCAAAGCAAACTATTGCTCGCTGGATCTGTAACACGATTCAGCAGGCTCATTCTGCGGCTGGATTGCCGCTGCCAAAATCAGTAAAAGCCCATTCCACAAGGAAGGTGGGCTCTTCTTGGGCGGCTGCCCGAGGGGTCTCGGCGTTACAGCTTTGCCGAGCAGCTACTTGGTCAGGTTCAAACACTTTTGCAAAGTTCTACAAGTTTGATACCCTGGCTGAGGGGAACCTTGTGTTTGCTCATTCGGTGCTGCAGAGTCATCCGCACTCTCCCGCCCGTTTGGGAGCTTTGGTATAATCCCCATGGTCCTTACGGAGTCCCCAGCATCCACTAGGACGTTAGAGAAAATAAGATTTTACTTACCGGTAAATCTATTTCTCGTAGTCCGTAGTGGATGCTGGGCGCCAGTCCCAAGTGCGGACTTCTTCTGCAATGCTTGTATATAGTTATTGCTTACAAAAGGGTTATGTTATAGTTGCATCAGGGTTGATCTGATGCTCTATTGTTGTTCATACTGTTAACTGGGTAAGTTTATCACAAGTTATACGGTGTGATTGGTGTGGCTGGTATGAGTCTTGCCCTGGATTCCAAAATCCTTTCCTTGTACTGTCAGCTCTTCCGGGCACAGTTTCTCTAACTGAGGTCTGGAGGAGGGACATAGAGGGAGGAGCCAGAGCACACCAGTATCCAAATTCTTTCTTAAAGTGCCCTGTCTCCTGCGGAGCCCGTCTATTCCCCATGGTCCTTACGGAGTCCCCAGCATCCACTACGGACTACGAGAAATAGATTTACCGGTAAGTAAAATCTTATTTTTTTTCTTTTGTTACAATTTCATTTTTATTTTAGTTACAGTCCATGGATTGTAAAGAGAAATTTGTTAAAATACCTGTATATTATTTTTTTAAAGATTGTTCTCTTTCTGCAAACTTATGGTCCAAAGAATCAGGACTTTCTTGGCGCAAGGTTTATCCAATCCCATGTTGCGCATAGGGTGTCTACACCTGATTAGCCACCAGCTATTCTGAAGTGACCTTTGGGGCATTTGGAAAAAAACAAAACTCACTGTAAGATGGGAAATTCCATTACTAGGAAGTGTCAATAGGGAGCCGCGCAATTTATTACAATGATACTCGGAGGTGATAGGAAGGAAGAGCTACAGGCATTTATGGTGATGAAGCCATAAGATTACTTGGGAATAACCACAGCTACCGGCACTGCTATGCACATGGGAATAACCCCAGCTACCAGCACTGCTATGCACATGGGAATAGCCCCAGCTACCGGCACTGCTGTGCACATGGGAATAGCTCCAGCTACCGGCACTGCTGTGCACATGGGAATAACCCCAGCTACCGGCACTGCTATGCACATGGGAATAGCCCCAGCTACCGGCACTGCTACTGTATGCACATGGGAATAGCTCCAGCTACCGACACTGCTGTGCACATGGGAATAGCCCCAGCCACAGGCACTGCTATGCACATGGGAATAGCCCCAGCTACCGGCACTGCTATGCGCATGGAAATAGACCCAGCTACCGGCACTGCAGTGCACATGGGAATAGCCCCAGCTACCGGCACTGCTATGCGCATGGAAATAGCCCCAGCTACCGGCACTGCTGTGCACATGGGAATAGCCCCAGCTACCGGCACTGCTGTGCACATGGGAATAGCCACAGCTACCGGCACTGCTATGCACATGGGAATAGCCCCAGCTACCGGCACTGCTATGCACATGGGAATAGCCCCAGCTACCGGCACTGCTACTGTATGCACATGGGAATAGCTCCAGCGACCGGCACTGCTATGCACATGGAAATAGACCCAGCTACCGGCACTGCTGTGCACATGGAAATAGCCCCAGCTACCGGCACTGCTGTGCACATGGAAATAGCCCTAGCTACCGGTACTGCTGTGCACATGGGAATAGCCCCAGCTACCGGCACTGCTATGCACATGGGAATAACCCCAGCTACCGGCACTGCTATGCACATGGGAATAGCCCCAGCTACCGGCACTGCTACTGTATGCACATGGGAATAGCCCCAGCTACCGGCACTGCTACTGTGTGCACATGGGAATAGCCCCAGCTACCGGCACTGCTGTGCACATGGGAATAGCCCCAGCTACCGGCATTGCTACCGTATGCACATGGGAATAGCCCCAGCTACTGGCACTGTTACTGTATGCACATGGGAATAGCCCCAGCTACCGGCACTGCTACTGTATGCACATGGGAATAGCCCCAGCTACCGGCACTGCTACTGTATGCACATGGGAATAGCCCCAGCTACCGGCACTGCTACTGTATGCACATGGGAATAGCCCCAGCTACTGGCACTGTTACTGTATGCACATGGGAATAGCCCCAGCTACCGACACTGTTACTGTATGCACATGAGAATAGCCCCAGCTACCGGAACTGCTACTGTATGCTCATGGGAATAGCCCCAGCTACTGGCACTGCTACTGTATGCACATGGGAATAGCCCCAGCTACTGGCACTGTTACTGTATGCACATAGGGTGTCGGCTTTATCATTGACCTTATTTTTGTGGCTTGTTTGCTTTCTTATCATTGGCTCATGTCGTTTCCTCTTGCAGCGCTGTTTCTTGTGCCCGTGAGAATGAGGAGTTTTTGAGAGAGCTGTTCTCTAGCGCCCACTTCCAGGCCACCCTCACGCCTGAATGCAACCCCTGGCCGGCCGACCTGAAACCCAACTTGCTCACAGAGGAGCAGCAGAAACGGTATGGCATGCTTGTTATATATGCATGTATATGCTGAGCAGGTTAATGCCGCTGTAGTTACAGAATACCATCCTCTCCACCTCCTACCAGTCTCTGATATATAATATTCTACCAGTCTCTGATATATAATATTCTCACCCTAGCTCTATCCATGCCTCCAGTGTTCTACCAGTCTCTGATATGTAATATCTCACCCTAGCTCTATCCATGCCTCCAGTGTTCTACCAGTCTCTGATATATAATATCTCACCCTAGCTCTATCCATGCCTTCAGTGTTCTACCAGTCTCTGATATATAATATCTCACCCTAGCTCTATCCATGCCTCCAGTGTTCTACCAGTCTCTGATATATAATATTCTCACCCTAGCTCTATCCATGCCTCCAGTGTTCTACCAGTCTCTGATATATAATAATCTCACCCTAGCTCTATCCATGCCTCCAGTGTTCTACCAGTCTCTGATATATAATATTCTCACCCTAGCTCTATCCATGCTTCCAGTGCTCTACCAGTCTGATATATAATATCTCACCCTAGCTCTATCCATGCCTCCAGTGTTCTACCAGTCTCTGATATATAATATCTCACCCTAGCTCTATCCATGCCTCCAGTGTTCTACCAGTCTCTGATATATAATATTCTCACCCTAGCTCTATCCATGCTTCCAGTGCTCTACCAGTCTGATATATAATATCTCACCCTAGCTCTATCCATGCCTCCAGTGTTCTACCAGTCTCTGATATATAATATCTCACCCTAGCTCTATCCATGCCTCCAGTGTTCTACCAGTCTCTGATATATAATATTCTCACACTAGCTCTATCCATGCCTCCAGTGTTCTACCAGTCTATGATATATAATATTCTCACCCTAGCTCTATCCATGCCTCCAGTGTTCTACCAGTCTCTGATATATAATATTCTCACCCTAGCTCTATCCATGCCTCCAGTGTTCTACCAGTCTCTGATATATAATATTCTCACCCTAGCTCTATCCATGCCTCCAGTGTTCTACCAGTCTCTGATATATAATATTCTCACCCTAGCTCTATCCATGCCTCCAGTGTTCTACCAGTCTCTGATATATAATATTCTCACCCTAGCTTTATCCATGCCTCCAGTGTTCTACCAGTCTCTGATATATAATATTCTCACCCTAGCTCTATCCATGCCTCCAGTGCTCGCCCATCTGATGGGTGTAGGATCATAGAGAACTGTGGCCTCCCCCGCCACGTGTTTCTACAGACTGCAGCTCGCCCTACACTTACCCCTGTACTCCTGTCTCTGTCAGTGGTGTTACGGTCATGTATTCATGCTATGTACTATGCAGTGGTTATCTGTTCCATATTGTACTTGTGCCGTTTGGTTTCATGTCTGCCCCATGTACAGCACTGCATACAGCGTGTGGCACAAATAATAAAACTAATTGATTAATGGCAGATTTTGTCTGCCTTTCTGTATGCCGCATAGAAACAACTTTACAGGCCTGCTGTGTGTGTGTGTGTGTGTGTGTGTGTGTGTGTGTGTGTGTGTGTGTATATATGTATATATGTATATATATATATATATATATATATATATATATATATATATATATATATATATATATATATATACACATACACTATATACACATACACTATATACACATACACTATATATATATATATATATATATATATATATATATATATATATATATATATATAGTGTATGTGTGTATATATGTGTGTATATGTATATATATATATATATATATATATATATATATATATATATATGTATGTATATATATATCTCCTATATAATAGCCCTATTCTGTGACCTTGTGATTCATTTGCTAACGCTGGGCGGAGTTACAACACTGGGCGGAGTTAGTCAAATGAGTCACAGAGATCTGGCCAAATCTACAGGAGACTAGGAGCAGAAGCAGATAGCATGGGCATTGGGCATGGCACAGGCAGGGGTGCAGACCTCCCAGCTTTCTGCAGGAGCTTTCTCCAGGCAGAAGGAGGGAAACACACTCGGCGAAAAGGGGGCGTGGCTTCACGGGAGGGCCCCGTTTTCGTCAGTGAGGGAGCATGCCCAGCGCTCTGTGAGCTGCTGGCATGCTCCCAGGGGCTGATTATGCAAATTTCGATTTTTTTTTTTTTTTTTTGATGGGATTTTGGCCTTTCAGCTAGGGCCAAATCCAGAGGAGGTGGTCGCTCCCCCCTACACACCCGCACAGGGAGAAGAAAGCAGGGAGGCTGCTGCCTCCCTGCAACACCACAGACCTGCCAATATGCAGCAGCGTGTGCTGACTGTAGCACAATGCTGCCACTGTTGCTGGCAGGACGGGGGGGGGGGGAGCTTCTGAGCTGGGACAGAGCTACTCCAGCCGGGGGGCCCCCTAAAACTGTGGGGCCAACGGTACGTATCCCCTGCCCCCCCCCCCCCCCACCTTAATCCGGCTCTGCTGCTGGAACCCCCCCATTAATCCGTACCCCCTGATGCCCCCTCTCCCTCTGTCTCCACTATTCACCGCTGCTCTGCTAAGCAGAACAGCGAGTACAGGAGCTTTCCAACTGACCCCCCCCGTTACCGCGGGACACTGCGACCCGCGGGTGGGACAGCGGGACAGACCCCCAAAAATGGGACTGTCCCGCGAAAATCGGGACATTTGGGAGGTATGGGGGTGTGTGAGGGGTATGTCATACAGACAGATGGGCACCGGCTCACTGTGTGCTTGACCCCCCACATCGGCATACTCAGCAGGGTCTCTCTGGTGCGGAGGAGCGTCACTTTCTGGCACACTCCACGCTTCTTAGCTGCAGTTTAGTGGGGCACCTGCCGTTGTGCAGGTTCCGTACTGCCTCTGTTATCTCCAGCCCCAGCAACCCCACCGCTAGCTGCAGCACTGCCACCCGCAGTGAGGTGCACCCAGCTCCTTCACACACTTTAGCTGGCGGGTAGCGCTACAGAAATCCGAGCTGCTTGCAGGCTCTGACCCACTCCCTCCAGCCGCAGCGTCTCCTGGGAGCTAACCAGTCACTCCCAGTCTCCCCTTAAGACAGTGCACGGAAGCCGTGAGGTCCGCGCCACGTGCATGCTATGACCCCCTCCTCCCTCCAGCCGCAGCATCTCCTGGGGGCTAACCAGTCATTTCCAGTCTCACCTTACCACAGTGCCCGGCAGCTGCGCGAGGTCTGCGGTGTGTGACTGAGGAGGGGGGGAGGGATGCGGATGGGCAGAGGAAGCAGGAATCCAGCCTGAGAGAGTCAGCCATGCCAAGTCTCCAGCAGCAGCAGATCCCAACAGGTTGGAGTGGAACAACAGCAGCTAGCAGCAGTGACTCCGGTAAGACACATCTGTCTGTCACCACTGTTTTGTCCCTAATACCAATCTCTCCCGTGCCCTGTGTTCTGTCATGTCCCTGTCACCCCTGGCCTTGCCCTGCCACCCTTATCCTGGCCCTTTCACCCTTATCCTGGCCCTGTCACCCTTATCCTGTCCCTATCATTTCTGTCCTGGCCCCGTCACCCCTGTCCTGGCCCCATCACCCCTGTCCTGGCACCGTCACCCCTGTTCTGACCCTGTCACCCCTGTCCTGGCCCCGTCAACCCTGTACTGACCCTGTCACCCCTGTCCTGGCCCTGTTACTGCATACCCTCCAACTACCTTTTATGGCATATACAGTACCCGCAGCGCCTCCAGACCTCTCCCCAATGCACCACACCTCCGCACCTTCCCCTCCACCACATGCGGCACTCCACCCCTCCCCCACATGCTGTGCCTCCAGACCCCCTACACCACCCGTGGCTCCCACTCCTCCACCACCCACAGCACCTCCAGGCCCCTTCCACCATTCACCCCCCTTATATGTCTTCCCCCACACCTGCCCCCCTCCACCCGCAGCATCTGCAGACACCCTCCTCCATCAGCGGTCCCCCCCTCACCCACCCCTCCCCCACCAATGGCACCCCCGCACCTGCCCCTCCACCACCTGCAGCACCTCCGGACCTCCTTTCCCATCCGCCGCAACACCCGTACCTGCCCCTACCCTACCCATGGTGCCTGCGGTCCCCTACCCCACCCCCGGCACTCCCGTCCCTTCCCATCCCACAGCACCTCCGGAACCCTTCATCCATCCACAACATCCCCACACCTGCCCCTCTCCCACCCGTGGCACCCCTACCCCTCCCCCACCTTCAGTGCCTCCGGACCCCTCCCCCATCTGCATCCCCCACTCCTCTGCCCCTCCCCCACGCGCAGCACCTCCCGAACCTTCCCCATCCGGGCCCCACTTCTGCCTCCCCTCCACCCGCAGCATCTACAGACACCATCCGCAGTCCCCCCCGCACCCGCTACATTCTGTACATCGTGCCCTGCAGGTGCTGTTCACGCCGTCGCAAGGGGCTGCGCCTTCTTCACCATCGCACGCCCTTTCATTGTGCAATATTTAACCACTAACAAAGGAATGCAGGTAATACTCCATATAATACAAATATTAAACCCCAGAAAGGCATGCAAGGGTTAAGGGGGCGTAGCCCCTTGCGACGGTGTGAAGAGCGCCCGTAGGGCGCGATGAAGCACCTAGTATAAGTATATATATATATATATATATATATATATATAACTAAGCACATTAAACTGCTTCACTGCAGTGTTGCCACAATAATACCATGTGCAGTGCTGGCATGGCGCCCCCTAGCTGTGTCCTGTCTGATTACATCTACACACATTTTATGCTGAGATGTTTTTTTTTTTATTGTAATGTCTTCATGGTTTCTCAGGACAGTTCCAGCTGACAAGGATAATGTAATTACTGACTATTTAGAGGAATTGCAGAAAATCACTATGGATCTTCAAGACCTTAAAGAAGAGGTGTGTATGTCCTTGTCCTGCTTCCCTTTCATCGCTGTATCTTTCCCTTACATCCCCGCACCTTATCCTATTTCACCACTTTGTCCTGTTTCCCTTGCATTCCCGCACCTTGTCCAGTTTCCCTTGCCCCCCCCTTCCTTCCCCCATCCTCTTGTCCTGTTTCCCTTGCATCCCCCCCACCTTGTCCTGTTTCCCTTGCCCCCCCTTCCTTCCCCCATCCTCTTGTCCTGTTTCCCTTGCATCCCCCCCACCTTGTCCTGTTTCCCTTGCCCCCCCTTCCTTCCCCCATCCTCTTGTCCTGTTTCCCTTGCACCCCCCCCCCTTCCTTCCCCCATCCTCTTGTCCTGTTTCCCTTGCATCCCCCCCACCTTGTCCAGTTTCCCTTGCCTCCCCCCTTCCTTCCCCCATCCTCTTGTCCTGTTTCCCTTGCATCCCCCCCACCTTGTCCAGTTTCCCTTGCCTCCCCCCTTCCTTCCCCCATCCTCTTGTCCTGTTTCCCTTGCATCCCCCCCACCTTGTCCAGTTTCCCTTGCCTCCCCCCCCCCTTCCTCTTGTCCTGTTCCCCTTGCATCCCCCCACCTTGTCCAGTTTCCCTTGCCTCCCCCCCCTTCCTTCCCCCATCCTCTTGTCCTGTTTCCCTTGCATCCCCCTACCTTGTCCTGTTTCCCTTGCATCCCCCTACCTTGTCCTGTTTCCCTTGCATCCCCCTACCTTGTCTGTTTCCCTTGCATCCCCCCACCTTGTCCAGTTTCCCTTGCTCCCCCCCCTTCCTTCCCCCATCCTCTTGTCCAGTTTCCCTTGCCTCCCCCCCCCCTTCCTCTTGTCCTGTTCCCCTTGCATCCCCCCACCTTGTCCAGTTTCCCTTGCCTCCCCCCCCCTTCCTTCCCCCATCCTCTTGTCCTGTTTCCCTTGCATCCCCCTACCTTGTCCTGTTTCCCTTGCATCCCCCTACCTTGTCCTGTTTCCCTTGCATCCCCCTACCTTGTCCTGTTTCCCTTGCATCCCCCTACTTGTCCTGTTTCCCTTGCATCCCCCCACCTTGTCCAGTTTCCCTTGCTCCCCCCCCTTCCTTCCCCCATCCTCTTGTCCAGTTTCCCTTGCTCCCCCCCCTTCCTTCCCCCATCCTCTTGTCCAGTTTCCCTTGCCTCCCCCCCTTCCTTCCCCCATCCTCTTGTCCAGTTTCCCTTGCATCCCCCCACCTTGTCCAGTTTCCCTTGCCCCCCCCCCCCTTCCTTCCCCCATCCTCTTGTCCTGTTTCCCTTGCATCCCCCCACCTTGTCCAGTTTCCCTTGCCTCCCCCCATCCTCTTGTCCAGTTTCCCTTGCATCCCCCCCACCTTGTCCAGTTTCCCTTGCCTCCCCCCCTTCCTTCCCCCATCCTCTTGTCCTGTTTCCCTTGCATCCCCCCCACCTTGTCCAGTTTCCCTTGCCTCCCCCCCCTTCCTTCCCCCATCCTCTTGTCCTGTTTCGCTTGCATCCCCCCACCTTGTCCAGATTCCCTTGCCTCCCCCCTTCCTTCCCCCATCCTCTTGTCCTGTTTCCCTTGCATCCCCCCCACCTTGTCCAGTTTCCCTTGCCTTCCTTCCTTCCTTCCCCCATCCTCTTGTCCTGTTTCCCTTGCATCCCCCCCACCTTGTCCAGATTCCCTTGCCTCCCCCCCTTCCTTCCCCCATCCTCTTGTCCTGTTTCCCTTGCATCCCCCCCACCTTGTCCAGTTTCCCTTGCCTCCCCCCCCTTCCTTCCCCCATCCTCTTGTCCTGTTTCCCTTGCATCCCCCTACCTTGTCCTGTTTCCCTTGCATCCCCCTACCTTGTCCTGTTTCCCTTGCATCCCCCTACCTTGTCCTGTTTCCCTTGCATCCCCCTACCTTGTCCTGTTTCCCTTGCATCCCCCTACCTTGTCCTGTTTCCCTTGCATCCCCCTACCTTGTCCTGTTTCCCTTGCATCCCCCCACCTTGTCCAGATTCCCTTGCCTCCCCCCCACCTTGTCCAGTTTCCCTTGCCTTCCTTCCTTCCTTCCCCCATCCTCTTGTCCTGTTTCCCTTGCATCCCCCCCACCTTGTCCAGTTTCCCTTCCTTCCTTCCCCCATCCTCTTGTCCTGTTTCCCTTGCATCCCCCCCACCTTGTCCAGATTCCCTTGCCTCCCCCCCTTCCTTCCCCCATCCTCTTGTCCTGTTTCCCTTGCATCCCCCCCACCTTGTCCAGTTTCCCTTGCCTTCCTTCCTTCCTTCCCCCATCCTCTTGTCCTGTTTCCCTTGCATCCCCCCCACCTTGTCCCACCTACCCTATTAGGCTCTGACATGTGACATTCTGTCCCCTCTCCGCAGTGCACTTTCCTCTGTAGCGCAGTTCCCGGCGGGGATACGGTTACACAGACATTGAGATTGGCGCTGACTGATTTCCACCAGCTCATCACGGCTTTCACTGAAGTGTATGAGAACGAGTTTCATGAACATTGCGGTCACCTAGCGCCCCAAATAAGCTCTTCAGGACCTCTCTTCCAATCCATCCACAGCTTGCTGGGTATCTGCATCAAGGTACGTACATGTATAATGTCTTTTATTTAGTGTTTCATTAATAGTTCTGTAATGCACTTGTACTTATACTCCTCCGTTCTGTCTTCCCCGTGTTCCTCCTTAGAAGCTGGAAGCTATAGCACAGTTCACAGAAACCTCAAATACCATAGTGGAGGTGGTGAGAAAAAGACAGCAATGTAAAGAGTCCTGGGGAGGCAGCAGCGCGGCCACACTGTGTAAGTAACAAGCCCTTTACTTGGCTCATTCATTGTGTACACCACACACTAGTTACCCCATGTATTTCCAAATCCAATGAGAATCACAGAAAACACTGGCCTAGAAATGCAGAGCAAGATCGTGCTGTACCAAAGGGTCTTTCTTACAAATGTCTACAGAATAAGGCTCTCATTCAGTAAGCATCGCAGAAGTCTGAAAATCTAGTGATTTTCGGACTTCTGCGCAATTGTTGAAAATGCGAACGCATCTCAGAAGGATTCACGGCAGCGGCCGTCAGAAGGCAGGGGGGCCTCGACGTGGCTTGGCGCGGGCATGGTCCGTACAATGGAAGCGCATATGGATCGTTTTTGCGGTGGCCGTGTGACGTCACCGCTGCAACCCAAAAAATGGGGGGTCATCCCTAATTTCTTGTTCTGCGTTGCAATTGAATTGTGATCGCATCCCTGGGCGGTCCCCAGCGTGTGATTGTACTCAGTAGCAGTTTCTGCTTCCCCAGAGATGTGTGCTGAGCGATCTAGCACAGACCGCTCAGCACACATCTCTCCCCCCGCTCTGCACAGCGCGTTGTGTGCTGAGCGAGGTGGGGGGACCACTCATTTCACCCAGCGATCCCCCGATGAGCGATGTGCTAGATTGTGCCTGCATGCAGGCCAATCTAGAGTCAGCGATAGCAACGCGTGGGGCCGCACATCATTATGGGCTGTACACATGGAGAGATCCATGCTTAATTTAAGCATATAGTTCTCATACAGACATTGTACAAGCATTAAAAGGTCTTTATTACCTGTCCCATCCAGAATCTCCCATGCTGGCAGTCTACAGGCTTATCCGTCTATTACACAGGCCTTTATAGTATAGCTTACAATGTGAGATCTATACCCCCATATCTTGCTCTCTAACGCTACACTAAATACAAAAATTCCACTGAATTAATTCACCAGAAACTGTGTTAGTTTAGTACAAGCAGTATACGGAATTCTGGGTCTGTTTTTACTATTTAGCTTCTCCAACGGGGCTGGAGAGGAATTGAATGAGCAACTTGATCACTCTACAGTGATATAGTCCAAAAGGATGGTAACCAAAGCCATACTGTAGACAAGCTGACCTCGTATATATGTATACTGGGGGTACATTCTGTCTCCACAATTAAGGCGCACCCCCTTCCTCCCATCACATCTCTCACTGGCTGCCAGGACATAGCTTCCTCCTGCCCTTGCCCCCGTATTCCCTCACTATTAGTGATTCCAAAACCTATACAGCCCCGATTTGCTGCCGCTCCCATTGCGTAAGTTCCTGGTAAACAAACCCAGCCAGAAAGGTAAATACAGGAGAATGCAGAGCCATCCGTGTCCACACAAGACAGACCCTTATCAACATACAGCTGCGGGGAGGAATTGAGGGAGTCACCAGACCCAGTCCAAAATTACATAGTCAGCTGTTAAATAATGGTTGGAAACTCAAGTTCAGCTGCAAAATGCAGACGGCAGGGTCAGGATTTGGGCCCTATTTCCGAGTTGATCACTAGCTGCCGTTGTTCGCTGCGTAGCGATCATTTAAAAAAACTGCGTATGCACTGCAATGCGTACGCGCGGCGTACTGGTACAAAGAGCATTGTGGTTTTGCACAGGTTATAGCGACTTTCAGTGGCACTGGCGGACGCAGGGAGATTGACAGGAAGTGGGAGTTTCTGGGTGGCAACAGACTGTTTTCTGGGAGTGTTTGGAAAAACGCAGGCGTGGCCGGGCGTTTGCTGGGCGGGTTTCTGACGTCATTACCGTGTCATTCGTCGCAGCAATCATTGCACAGAATAAGTAACTACAGGGCTGGTCTTGTTTTGCACAAAATGTGTTTGCAGCCACTCGACTGCACAGGCGTTCGCACTCCTGCGGCGACTATGCGTTTGCACGGCTGCTAAAAGTAGCTAGCGAGCGATCAACTCGGAATGACCCCCTTGGTGTAAACAACATGGATCTTTACTGTTTTCCATCAGAAGTCCATGATGGCGGTGCAGTGGCGTAGAGAGTGTTGCCTTGGCACATTTTATACCTCTTAATACCAGATGAGCATTATATAGTTACACCGTCAGTCTGAGTATTGTAGCTGACCATGTGCATCATGTTGAGAGCACAGTGCTACCCGTACTCTGATGACTTACAGCAAGATAGCACAACATATCACAAAGCTGGATCCGGTCAGGATCTCTGCGCTCGGAATCCCAACACTGTTCGGCATCCCAAATAGGGCCACAAGCCCGGAGCCAGAATCCTGAAGGACTGTGTGCTGGGCCGCAGAACAGGTAAGCCGTGGGGGAGGGGAGGGTTAGGTTGCAGAGGGAGGGTTAGGCTGTGGGGAGAGGGGGGGGGGGGGGGGTTAGCTTTAGGCACCCCCAGGAAGGATTAGGCCACGGGGAGAGGGTTAGGTTCAGGCTACAGGAGGGGGGTTAGGTATAAGCACCACCGGGGAGGAGCGTTAGGTTTAGGTTGCCGACATGGAGAGTTAGGGGACCATTGGAGAGAGGTAAGTATACTTGCCTTCACCTGTAGGGAATCTGATTATCGGGATGCTGCACCCGGTATTCTAATCAATGCCAGCCCTCACATTGCCTATGTCATTTCCAAGCTTGCTCCACAAACATGACAATGACTTCTACAGGTACGGCCGCAGTGACCAGGCCACAACCCAGCACAGCATCTTTGGGAATCGGGGGAACAGGAGACTGGGAGCGTGAATGTGCCGCGCACAGATCTGCAGGAACCGTGTGATGCCATCATGTCCGCATGGAAAATAATCGCTGCGGACTGTTTCCAGCACCTTGTTCTATCCATGACGCAAAGAATTCACCCCCCCCCCCCCGCCCTCCAACCCCACCCCACGGTGCCAGCAATAGAAAGGTGTGTGTGCCTACTAGTGGCCACTGAGTATACATAGCACCATGTTATGCTTAGTGCTTTCATGTCCTGAAAGGAGGAGGGTGGGGTGGGGTGGACATGGTCCTGTGGATCAGGTGTTGTTTCTTATTATACAGTCACTACTGGTTCCCTGTGCACCGAGCTGGTGATAGGTCGTTTTGCTGGTCTATAGTAAATGGGATTTAGTCTGACCATTCATTTACCTTTTTTTTCTTTTCTTTTTTTTTTAGATGAGAAAATCCAGGAGCTGAAGCAGAACTATGAGGTGTTCCGGCGTCCTTGGCAGGAGTAGGGAAACGTGTCTATCATTGAGGCCTGGGTTGATGAGCAGCCACCAGCTGGACTCCACAGGAGGAGAACATTTGGATATAGTACTGACTTTTGGTTGACCTGAAATGGTCTCTGCTGTTACTACTTCTTCTAAGCTATCTGCAACAAAGGTAAGGAAGAGAAGATTGTCTCTTTGTTGGCGCACTATAAGAGAGAAAAAAATATTTTGTCTAAAATATAACTTTTAATGTTAGTCAATTAAAAAGTGATGTGAAATATATATGGAAAAATATAACAAATAAAAAAGATACTGTATCAATTAAAAAGTGTGTTCACTGTGTTTTATTTACTGTATTCTAGTATCACTTGTAATTGTGTTCATATATTATAAGACCAGACCCTTTGAGCGGTAATCTCACACTCCCACTCTTAGTATATAGTATAATACATCATATGATGTATTACAATCTAGGTCTAATGGAAAAGTCAGAACAGTAATTTTAATATTGTGATACATCCCATAATAATTTTTTGGACCCGAAATTGTATAGGTGGCACTACTTGTGTTAATCAATATACCAACAGTGGGATTATGTGATCATCACTCAAAGGGTCTGGACCTATAATACATTTACAGGTGATATAATAATGATCACAGGCATACTGTGAGGGATCAAATATATATTGTAAAGTCCGAATAACATTTTCAACATTGTGACACATCCCACAGTAATGTGTTGGACCTAAAATTGTATAGGTGGTATTACCTGCGTTAGCTAATATATTAAGAGTGGGAGTGTGAGATTACCACTCAAAGGGTCTGGTCTTATAATATATGAACACAATTACAAGTGATACTAGAATACAGTAAATAAAACACAGTGAACACACTTTTTAATTGATACAGTATCTTTTTTATTTGTTGTACTTTTCCATATATATTTCACATCACTTTTTAATTGGCGAACATTAAAAGTTATATTTTAGACAAAATAATTTTTTCTCTTATAGTGCGCCAACAAAGAGACAATCTTCTCTTCCTTACCTTTGTCTTCAATTTTATTGTCTATGGCAGCACCCCCAACATAAGATTGTGAACCAAACCATAATACATGTACTAATGGGGTACTTACTATATTCAAAAGAATGCTAATAGTTTTTTGACTTTTGCAGAAGATATCCACCCTTTCCCTTATTGAAAACTATCTGCAACCCCAGAGGACAATGTCCATCTTATAGGGGTCTATTCATAAAGCAGTGAAAAGTGTGGAGAAGTGAGCCAGTGGAGAAGTTGCCCATGGCAACCAATCAGCATTCAAGTAACATTTATAATTTGCATAATATACAGTTGCACGGAGCAGCTGATTGGTTGCCATGGGCAACTTCTCCGCTGGCTCACTTCTCCACTCTTGTCACTGCTTCATGAATAGACCCCATAGAATGAGCTACATGGATCTCCGAGAAGCCTTTCTGTATGTTTTGGAGACACTGTGGATCAGCCTTCGCACTTGTGTTGCGTTTGGTTCTGTAGAATGGATTACTTTGTCCCAATGATACATTCTTTCTCTTTTGTATAACTAGGTTTTTATGCACCGTCTTGAAGATGGATGGAAATTGGATATATACAATATTTTTGCTTCTAATGTAATTGTCTGATAAATTCCTTATTAAACTTTCTATTTATTGTATCCATTTCTAATTTTCCTGCCCTTGATGAAATCTTCTGGTCTGCACATGCGGGAAACTCCCATTATCCCAGATAAGTGACTTACATCTCACAGGATTGGTTACAGCAGTGAGGCTGGGGGAGGGGGGTTCGGGGTCTTCCATATTTAGATGTACTAAGCAGTATGGGTTTAGGTCTCAGCAATGCCTATGGATAAGGGGGTAATTCATAGAGATGAGCGGGTTCGGTTTCTCTGAATCCGAACCCGCCCGAACTTCATGGTTTTTTTCACGGGTCCGAGCAGACTCGGATCCTCCCGCCTTGCTCGGTTAACCCGAGCGCGCCGGAACGTCATCATGACGCTGTCGGATTCTCGCGAGACTCGGATTCTATATAAGGAGCCGCGCGTCGCCGCCATTTTCACACGTGCATTGAGATTGATAGTGAGAGGACGTGGCTGGCGTCCTCTCCATTTAGATTATAAGAGAGAGAGATTTACTGGAGTTTAGGACTAGGAGGAGTACTGTAGAAGTGTAGAGAGTGCAGAGAGTTTACTAGTGAGTGACCACCAGACAGTGCAGTTTATTTAATATATCCGTTCTCTGCCTGAAAAAAGCGATACACACAGTGACTCAGTCACATACCATATCTGTGTGCACTGCTCAGGCTCAGGCCAGTGTGCTGCATCATCTATATATATTATATATCTGTCTGACTGCTCAGCTCACACAGCTTATAATTGTGGGGGAGACTGGGGAGCACTGCAGTGCCAGTTATAGGTTATAGCAGGAGCCAGGAGTACATAATATTATATTAAAATTAAACAGTGCACACTTTTGCTGCAGGAGTGCCACTGCCAGTGTGACTGACCAGTGACCTGACCACACTGACCACCAGTATAGTTAGTAGTATACTTATATTGTGATTGCCTGAAAAAGTTAAACACTCGTCGTGTGACTTCACTTGTGTGTTGTTGTTTTTTTTATTCTATAAAAATAAAACTCATTCTGCTGACACAGTGTCCAGCAGGTCCGTCATTATATAATATATAATATATACCTGTCCGGCTGCAGTAGTGATATATATATATATTTTTTATATCATTTATCATCCAGTCGCAGCAGACACAGTACGGTAGTTCACGGCTGTGGCTACCTCTGTGTCTGCACTCGGCAGGCAGTCCGTCCATAATTGTATACCACCTAACCGTGGTTTTTTTTTCTTTCTTCTTTATACATACATAGTTACATAGACATCTCTTTATCAACCAGTCTATATTAGCAGCAGACACAGTACAGTACGGTAGTTCACGGCTGTGGCTACCTCTGTGTCTGCACTCGGCAGGCAGTCCGTCCATAATTGTATACCACCTAACCGTGGTTTTTTTTTCTTTCTTCTTTATACATACATAGTTACATAGACATCTCTTTATCAACCAGTCTATATTAGCAGCAGACACAGTACAGTACGGTAGTTCACGGCTGTGGCTACCTCTGTGTCTGCACTCGGCAGGCAGTCCGTCCATAATTGTATACCACCTAACCGTGGTTTTTTTTTCTTTCTTCTTTATACATACATAGTTACATAGACATCTCTTTATCAACCAGTCTATATTAGCAGCAGACACAGTACAGTACGGTAGTTCACGGCTGTGGCTACCTCTGTGTCTGCACTCGGCAGGCAGTCCGTCCATAATTGTATACCACCTAACCGTGGTTTTTTTTTCTTTCTTCTTTATACATACACAGTTACATAGACATCTCTTTATCAACCAGTCTATATTAGCAGCAGACACAGTACAGTACGGTAGTTCACGGCTGTGGCTACCTCTGTGTCTGCACTCGGCAGGCAGTCCGTCCATAATTGTATACCACCTAACCGTGGTTTTTTTTTCTTTCTTCTTTATACATACATACTACTACGACATCTCTTTATCAACCAGTCTATATTATTAGCAGCAGACACAGTACAGTACGGTAGTTCACGGCTGTGGCTACCTCTGTGTCTGCACTCGGCAGGCAGTCCGTCCATAATTGTATACCACCTAACCGTGGGTTTTTTTTCTTTCTTCTTTATACATACATAGTTACATAGACATCTCTTTATCAACCAGTCTATATTAGCAGCAGACACAGTACAGTACGGTAGTTCACGGCTGTGGCTACCTCTGTGTCTGCACTCGGCAGGCAGTCCATAATTGTATACTAGTATCCATCTCCATTGTTTACCTGAGGTGCCTTTTAGTTGTGCCTATTAAAATATGGAGAACAAAAATGTTGAGGTTCCAAAATTAGGGAAAGATCAAGATCCACTTCCACCTCGTGCTGAAGCTGCTGCCACTAGTCATGGCCGAGACGATGAAATGCCAGCAACGTCGTCTGCCAAGGCCGATGCCCAATGTCATAGTACAGAGCATGTCAAATCCAAAACACCAAATATCAGAAAAAAAAGGACTCCAAAACCTAAAATAAAATTGTCGGAGGAGAAGCGTAAACTTGCCAATATGCCATTTACGACACGGAGTGGCAAGGAACGGCTGAGGCCCTGGCCTATGTTCATGGCTAGTGGTTCAGCTTCACATGAGGATAGAAGCACTCAGCCTCTCGCTAGAAAAATGAAAAGACTCCAGCTGGCAAAAGCAGCACAGCAAAGAACTGTGCATTCTTCGAAATCCCAAATCCACAATGAGAGTCTAATTGTGTCGGTTGCGATGCCTGACCTTCCCAACACTGGACGTGAACAGCATGCGCCTTCCACCAATTGCACGCCCCCTGCAAGTGCTGGAAGGAGCACCCGCAGTCCAGTTCCTGATAGTCAGATTGAAGATGTCAGTGTTGAAGTACACCAGGATGAGGAGGATATGGGTGTTGCTGGCGCTGGGGAGGAAATTGACCAGGAGGATTCTGATGGTGAGGTGGTTTGTTTAAGTCAGGCACCCGGGGAGACACCTGTTGTCCGTGGGAGGAATATGGCCGTTGACATGCCAGGTGAAAATACCAAAAAAATCAGCTCTTCGGTGTGGAGGTATTTCACCAGAAATGCGGACAACAGGTGTCAAGCCGTGTGTTCCCTTTGTCAAGCTGTAATAAGTAGGGGTAAGGACGTTAACCACCTCGGAACATCCTCCCTTATACGTCACCTGCAGCGCATTCATAATAAGTCAGTGACAAGTTCAAAAACTTTGGGTGACAGCGGAAGCAGTCCACTGACCAGTAAATCCCTTCCTCTTGTAACCAAGCTCACGCAAACCACCCCACCAACTCCCTCAGTGTCAATTTCCTCCTTCCCCAGGAATGCCAATAGTCCTGCAGGCCATGTCACTGGCAATTCTGACGATTCCTCTCCTGCCTGGGATTCCTCCGATGCATCCTTGCGTGTAACGCCTACTGCTGCTGGCGCTGCTGTTGTTGCTGCTGGGAGTCGATGGTCATCCCAGAGGGGAAGTCGTAAGCCCACTTGTACTACTTCCAGTAAGCAATTGACTGTTCAACAGTCCTTTGCGAGGAAGATGAAATATCACAGCAGTCATCCTGCTGCAAAGCGGATAACTGAGGCCTTGACAACTATGTTGGTGTTAGACGTGCGTCCGGTATCCGCCGTTAGTTCACAGGGAACTAGACAATTTATTGAGGCAGTGTGCCCCCGTTACCAAATACCATCTAGGTTCCACTTCTCTAGGCAGGCGATACCGAGAATGTACACGGACGTCAGAAAAAGACTCACCAGTGTCCTAAAAAATGCAGTTGTACCCAATGTCCACTTAACCACGGACATGTGGACAAGTGGAGCAGGGCAGGGTCAGGACTATATGACTGTGACAGCCCACTGGGTAGATGTATGGACTCCCGCCGCAAGAACAGCAGCGGCGGCACCAGTAGCAGCATCTCGCAAACGCCAACTCTTTCCTAGGCAGGCTACGCTTTGTATCACCGCTTTCCAGAATACGCACACAGCTGAAAACCTCTTACGGCAACTGAGGAAGATCATCGCGGAATGGCTTACCCCAATTGGACTCTCCTGTGGATTTGTGGCATCGGACAACGCCAGCAATATTGTGTGTGCATTAAATATGGGCAAATTCCAGCACGTCCCATGTTTTGCACATACCTTGAATTTGGTGGTGCAGAATTTTTTAAAAAACGACAGGGGCGTGCAAGAGATGCTGTCGGTGGCCAGAAGAATTGCGGGACACTTTCGGCGTACAGGCACCACGTACAGAAGACTGGAGCACCACCAAAAACTACTGAACCTGCCCTGCCATCATCTGAAGCAAGAAGTGGTAACGAGGTGGAATTCAACCCTCTATATGCTTCAGAGGTTGGAGGAGCAGCAAAAGGCCATTCAAGCCTATACAATTGAGCACGATATAGGAGGTGGAATGCACCTGTCTCAAGCGCAGTGGAGAATGATTTCAACGTTGTGCAAGGTTCTGATGCCCTTTGAACTTGCCACACGTGAAGTCAGTTCAGACACTGCCAGCCTGAGTCAGGTCATTCCCCTCATCAGGCTTTTGCAGAAGAAGCTGGAGACATTGAAGGAGGAGCTAACACGGAGCGATTCCGCTAGGCATGTGGGACTTGTGGATGGAGCCCTTAATTCGCTTAACAAGGATTCACGGGTGGTCAATCTGTTGAAATCAGAGCACTACATTTTGGCCACCGTGCTCGATCCTAGATTTAAAGCCTACCTTGGATCTCTCTTTCCGGCAGACACAGGTCTGCTGGGGTTGAAAGACCTGCTGGTGACAAAATTGTCAAGTCAAGCGGAACGCGACCTGTCAACATCTCCTCCTTCACATTCTCCCGCAACTGGGGGTGCGAGGAAAAGGCTCAGAATTCCGAGCCCACCCGCTGGCGGTGATGCAGGGCAGTCTGGAGCGACTGCTGATGCTGACATCTGGTCCGGACTGAAGGACCTGACAACGATTACGGACATGTCGTCTACTGTCACTGCATATGATTCTCTCAACATTGATAGAATGGTGGAGGATTATATGAGTGACCGCATCCAAGTAGGCACGTCACACAGTCCGTACTTATACTGGCAGGAAAAAGAGGCAATTTGGAGGCCCTTGCACAAACTGGCTTTATTCTACCTAAGTTGCCCTCCCACAAGTGTGTACTCCGAAAGAGTGTTTAGTGCCGCCGCTCACCTTGTCAGCAATCGGCGTACGAGGTTACATCCAGAAAATGTGGAGAAGATGATGTTCATTAAAATGAATTATAATCCATTCCTCCGCGGAGACATTGACCAGCAGCAATTGCCTCCACAAAGTACACAGGGAGCTGAGATGGTGGATTCCAGTGGGGACGAATTGATAATCTGTGAGGAGGGGGATGTACACGGTGATATATCGGAGGGTGATGATGAGGTGGACATCTTGCCTCTGTAGAGCCAGTTTGTGCAAGGAGAGATTAATTGCTTCTTTTTTGGGGGGGGTCCAAACCAACCCGTCATATCAGTCACAGTCGTGTGGCAGACCCTGTCACTGAAATGATGGGTTGGTTAAAGTGTGCATGTCCTGTTTTGTTTATACAACATAAGGGTGGGTGGGAGGGCCCAAGGACAATTCCATCTTGCACCTCTTTTTTCTTTTCTTTTTCTTTGCATCATGTGCTGATTGGGGAGGGTTTTTTGGAAGGGACATCCTGCGTGACACTGCAGTGCCACTCCTAAATGGGCCCGGTGTTTGTGTCGGCCACTAGGGTCGCTAATCTTACTCACACAGTCAGCTACCTCATTGCGCCTCTTTTTTTCTTTGCGTCATGTGCTGTTTGGGGAGGGTTTTTTGGAAGGGACATCCTGCGTGACACTGCAGTGCCACTCCTAGATGGGCCCGGTGTTTGTGTCGGCCACTAGGGTCGCTAATCTTACTCACACAGCTACCTCATTGCGCCTCTTTTTTTCTTTGCGTCATGTGCTGTTTGGGGAGGGTTTTTTGGAAGGGACATCCTGCGTGACACTGCAGTGCCACTCCTAGATGGGCCCGGTGTTTGTGTCGGCCACTAGGGTCGCTAATCTTACTCACACAGCTACCTCATTGCGCCTCTTTTTTTCTTTGCGTCATGTGCTGTTTGGGGAGGGTTTTTTGGAAGGGCCATCCTGCGTGACACTGCAGTGCCACTCCTAGATGGGCCCGGTGTTTGTGTCGGCCACTAGGGTCGCTAATCTTACTCACACAGCTACCTCATTGCGCCTCTTTTTTTTCTTTGCGTCATGTGCTGTTTGGGGAGGGTTTTTTGGAAGGGACAACCTGCGTGACACTGCAGTGCCACTCCTAGATGGGCCCGGTGTTTGTGTCGGCCACTAGGGTCGCTTATCTTACTCACACAGCGACCTCGGTGCAAATTTTAGGACTAAAAATAATATTGTGAGGTGTGAGGTATTCAGAATAGACTGAAAATGAGTGTAAATTATGGTTTTTGAGGTTAATAATACTTTGGGATCAAAATGACCCCCAAATTCTATGATTTAAGCTGTTTTTTAGTGTTTTTTGAAAAAAACACCCGAATCCAAAACACACCCGAATCCGACAAAAAAAAATTCGGTGAGGTTTTGCCAAAACGCGTTCGAACCCAAAACACGGCCGCGGAACCGAACCCAAAACCAAAACACAAAACCCGAAAAATTTCAGGCGCTCATCTCTAGTAATTCAGATGTGATCATAGATGTGCTAAATCTATCACATCCACGATCAGTGTCTCTGACATGCACGGGGACGCCCAGCAGAGCAGCGATGCTTTCACACCAGGCGAGTAGGGCTCCGCAGCCTAGCTGTGCTGGCAGGCGGCTACCCGCCGTGTCCCAGTGGCTGCTTGTCACGTCCGGACATGCCTGCGTTGTCCGGGCCCCGCCCCGCCAAAGGCGTTCTAACGCCGTTGGCACGCCCCCTTCTGCCTCTGCCTGTCAATTGGGCAGAGGCGATCGCTGTTAGCATCTCACTGGGTCTCCCGGGGTGCTCACGCAGATCCAGTTTGAATTACCCCCAAGGACAGAACTCCAATCTGGATTAGGCCCATAATACTTCAGAAGAATATGTTGTCTGTGGAATCCCTTTTGGGAACTGGTTTTATGCACTTGTAGATGGATAAGGGTGAACTTGAATACAAGTAAATGGCATGTTAGTAGCGTTGCTTCCATACATATAGCTGTATATATTAGCGGTAATAAACGTAATGAAATCTTTTTGATAGTGATCTTTTTAATTCTGAATACTCTCTTTATTTCATTAACACTGTGGATGTAGACAGTCTAGGGCACATATGTTGGTGGTTTTGGTGTGGCCTTTTTTTTAATTATATCAATTTAATGGAAGTTACACCAACAATGAGAACAGCAGGTTGCTGGGTGATCGATACGTATTCAAAGGAGATATCCACAGTGTACATAATAATCACATTTCTACATGGATAAAACCTCATACTCGTATAAAAAAAGGTATTTGAACACTTTTTTATTAAGAAGAGAAAAAAAAACTATTTATAGAATACATTCATAACAATGGGTGCAACCTCGCTTACATTTACTAGAACTAAAGAGAAAATGGAGTATTTAGGTTTTGGGGGGAATTCTGTTAGCCGTGGTAGATTAGCCCCCGGGGGATCAATTAGCCCGCAGTATCCAATTTGTCACAAAGCCAGCAGTCATCTGGGATTTTTTTTCCACCTCCCTCAGCAGGTCGAAAAAAAATTCCAGATAATTTGGGGTTAACACATGCCGCGTGACCTTTTCCCGGATTGTGAGTTAACGCCTGTTAACCCTTTGCTAACACCTGATAGCCTAGATAACACCCGTTAATGGGTTATTCGGATAAATTGGGACTCTAATATTAACGCCTGAGGCTACGTCCCGTTTTCTTCCGCAATAATTTGTCGTGGGTCGTTGAATTTCCCCTTTAATCGTTATAGAAGATGGTAATTCCTGAATGACATGTCATGTTTTTACTTTTTATAGTGAATATATATTGTGCATATTTGTTTATTACTTTATGTATTATATGTATTGTATGTTTTATCCTATGGGTCTGGTTGACCGGTCATCAGATATTTAAGCTATACAGCAAAATAAAAGAAAAACATTTTTTTAGGTAATTTGGTGTAATGTGTGTATTCTCCAGACCTTTCTTCACTTGTGGGATTACTGCAGAGCCTATTTTTGTAATACACCTGTTCTAAAGCATACTATTTCCTTTGCTTGATTATAGAAACAGTGCGCGCTATAGCGCATATTTTACCCTATAATTGATGGTGGGGACCCGAAAAACAAACAAACGCTGGGTTCCTTATGATGCGCTCTGACCAATCAGCAGCGCTGTCCTGTGCTGTCAGTCAGATACATTCTATAAACTGCAGAGGAAGGGGAGGAGACCATGGAGAGAAAGAGATCTCCCTCCCCTCACCCTCTGCTCCGCTCGGTACCCGGATCATCCAGCCTGCTGTGTGTGGCTGGGGGCGGTCACCTCCGGGCACAGGATGAGACATTCCGAAGCGACCTGGCAGGCTCACACAGCAGGGAGCAAGCTGGGTGAAGGGCCGAGGTAGCCAGTCACAACCAAGGCCCCAGGAGGCGGGCCGCACAACAGTGACCAATCGAGAGCAAGGTCTTCCCACTCAATGTCACGGCGCCCGCATCCCTCATTAGCCGACACACACTGTAATCGGAGAGAGACAGCAGGGGAGCGCTCCACATACTGGCGTGCAGACTCCAGAGGTGACGGAGCAGACCCAGAGGCACAGAATGGGAGAGGAGAGGCTGCGGGCATATGTGGTACTAATAGATGGCTGGGCAGCCCTGTGGTTATCTGTCACCCCCCACTTCAGATGCCAGTGGCAGGCGGCTGGGGATGGTACAGTGTAAGGCTGGCACGGGCAGGAACAGAACAGTCCAGCTGGAGAAGAGCAGGCGACACTTTCTGCAGGACCAGGCCTGCCCTTACCTGTCGCTCTAATCTGATTACTTCTGTTCCCTTCCCTCCACCCTGTCACCTGCAATTCTAATGTGCTCCCTCATTCCACTCACCCCTGCCTGCGCCCTCATTCTACCCATAGGACAGAGGAGCTGGGAAGTTATCTGGAGGGATAATCCTAATGTTAATGTGTAGTGTACTGTAGTGATTTAGTGTAGCGCATAGGGAGGGGATATAGTATAGTGATGTAGTGCAGCACATGGGGGGGGATGTAATGTAGTGCAGTGTATAGAGGGGAATGCAGTGCGGCGTATAGGGTAATGTAGTGCAGTGTATAGGGTTATGTAGTGCAGTAATGTAGTGCAGTGTATAGGGTAATGTAGTGATGTGCAGTGTATAGAGGGGGATGCAGTGCGGTGTATAGGGTAATGTAGTGCAGTGTATAGAGGTGGATGCAGTGCGGTGTATAGGGTAATGTATTGCAATGTATAGAGGAGGATGCAGTGCAGTGTATAGGGTAATGTATTGCAATGTATAGAGGGGGATGCAGTGCAGTGTATAGAGGGGGGTGTAGTTCGGCGTATAGGGTAATGTAGTGCAGTGTATAGAGGGGAATGTAGTGCAGTGTATAGAGGGGGATGCAGTGCGGCGTATAGGGTAATGTAGTGCAGTGTATAGAGGGGAATGTAGTGCAGTAATGTAATGTAGTGCAGTGTATAGAGGGAGATGCAGTGCAGCATATAGGGTAATGTGGTGATGTGTAGTGCAGGCTATAGGGAGTATTAGTGCAGTGTATAGGGTAATGTAGTGATGTGTAGTGCAGGCTATAGGGAGTATTAGTGCAGTGTATAGAGGGGGATGCAGGGCAGGAATGTAGTGTAGGGGGACTGTAGTGCAGCATATAGGGTAATGTAGTGATGTGCAGGGTATAGGGAGTATGTAGTGCAGAATGTAGGGGGGACTGTAGTGCAGTGTATAGAGGGAGATGCAGGGCAGTAATGTAGTGTAGTGCAGCATATGGGGTAATGTAGTGATGTGCAGGGTATAGGGAGTATGTAGTGCAGAAAAGTAGTGTAGCATGTAGGGGGACTGTAGTGCAGTGTATAGAGGGAGATGCAGGGCAGGAATGTAGTGTAGGGGGACTGTAGTGCAGCATATGGGGTAATGTAGTGATGTGCAGGGTATAGGGAGTATGTAGTGCAGAAAAGTAGTGTAGCATGTAGGGGGACAGTAGTGCAGTGATGTATGTAGGGAGGAATGTAGCACAGTGACGCTGTGTAGTGGGGAACATGTTGCTGTGGATGCAGCATGCCAGTTAGAGAATGGGTGCATTTGGGGCACAGGAGGAGCATGTGGGGTAAACGCCTCTGTGGAGTGAGTAAAGCCACGTGCAGCCATGTCTTATTTTTCTTTAGCATGGGTGGGGGGAGGCGTGTCAGTGGGGGACACAAAGCACAGTTTTTGCACTTGGGGGCAACTCTCACTAGTTCCACGACTGTATATACTGTATCTGCAGTGTCGCTATAGATGGGGAAGTCTGAGGGCATGTGGGGGATCTGAAGGGCATTTTAGGGGTATGTAGAGTGATCTAATGCCAGGATATGCGGAGCGGCTGAGGGTTATTAAAGGGGCACATAGAGAGGTCTGATGGCCATTAAAAGGTTTTAATATCAATAAATTATGATGGAACCCAAAAAGAATGAAATGTGACCCCCAATTGTATAAATGATGGGTCCCTGGGAGCCACATAATTTTTGTCCCGGCGCGATCACTGAGAAATACATCACATAACTATGTCAGTACATAGTAACGTGCATATATTAGTGCCGGGATAGTAGTGTTTCTTTTCATCCTCTCTCCCTGCCCAATGTGCTACTGACCCGGGCCCCGGCCACGCCTCTCCCACTGTCCCGGGCCGTGTACATAGTACCCACTCTCCCCCACTTCCCGGCACCGCTGGTGAGAACTAGTCCTGTGTCTACTAGGCTGTCCTTCACACACATACACACACATACATACATACACACATACACACAGATACTGTACATACATACACATACGCACACACATACATACATACATACATACATACACACATACATACATACACACACACACACACAGATACTGTACATACATACACATACGCACACACATACATACATACATACATACACTGTACGTACGTACGTACGTACATACATACATACATACATACATACATACACACACACAGATACTGTACATACATACACACAGAGCTGGATTAAGGCTTTGGGGGGCCCGGGGTACTTAAGGCAGGGGGGGCCCTAAGATTGTTTCACATTCCGTTTTCAGTAAGAGGTGTGTGTAGTGGAAGTTATAAATGTAAGGGGGCACTGTAATGTGGCATAATATGAACTGGGGACACTGTAAGTTATAAATTATAATATGAATTGGAGGTACTGTGTGGCATAATGTGTACTGGCAGTACTACAATTATGCATAATGTAATTAGGGCACTACTATGGTTCATAAAATAAACTATGGGGCATAAAATTAACTAAGGCACTACTATGTAATTAGGGCATAATATTGCCAACTACTGAGGAGAGGTGTCTCTAAAGCATTAGGACAGGGGCCCTTTCAAAATGGTGCAATTGGGCGCACAAAGGGGGTAATTCAGATCTGATTGCTCGCTAGCTGTTCACATAGTCGCCGCCTACCGGGAGTGTATTTTAGCTGTGCAAGTGTGCGATCGCATGTGCAGCCGAGCGGTACAAAAACAGTTTGTGCAGTTTCTGAGTTGCCCAGGACTTACTCAGCCGCTGCGATCACTTCAGCCTGTCCGGGGCCGGAATTGACGTCAGATACCCGCCCTGCAAACGCTTGGACACGCCTGCATTTTTCCAAACACTCCCAGAAAACGGTCAGTTGCCACCCACAAACGCCCTCTTCCTGTCAATCACCTTGTGGCTGTGCGAATGGATTCTCTGTAAAACCCATCGCACAGCAACGATCCGCTTTGTACCCATACGACATGCCTGCACATTGCGGTGCATACGCATGCGCAGATCTGACCTGATCGCAGCGCTGCAAAAAAAACTAGCGTGCGATCAGGTCTGAATGACCCCCAAAGTTCTGGCTACGTCCCTGCATATGAGTACTGCTGTACATACACACGATAACAATGATATATAAGACTTATAAACTTTAATTCATATACATGCGTATATATATATATATATATATATATATATATACACACACACACACACACACACACATACAGTATATACAGGAGGGTGGCACTTTAGCACTTATCTGTAAATTAAGCGGTACTGGAACCAGTGTCCGTCATTTCAGTTTTATTTAAAAAATAACACGGAAATGATGGCCACTGCAAGTACTATTCTTTGCTTTGGTACAGCACCTTAGCCCATTGCATTACTTTCATGCGAGTGCCTGATTTTGGATAGACAGATAAAATATATATTTCTCTAACGTCCTAGTGGATGCTGGGGACTCCGTAAGGACCATGGGGAAAAGATGGGCTCCGCAGGAGACTGGGCACTCTAAAGAAAGATTTAGTACTACTGGTGTGCACTGGCTCCTCCCTCTATGCCCCTCCTCCAGACCTCCGTTAGAATCTGTGCTCGGCCAGAGCTGGGTGCTTTTAGTGAGCTCTCCTGAGCTTGCTAAGAAGAAAGTATTTTAGTTAGGTTTTTTTATTTTCAGAGAGCTTCTGCTGGCAACAGACTCTCTGCTACGTGGGACTGAGGGGAGAGAAGCAAACCTACTAACTGCGGCTAGGTTGCGCTTCTTAGGCTACTGGACACCATTAGCTCCAGAGGGATCGAACACAGGACCTGACCTTGATCGTCCGTTCCCGGAGCCGCGCCGCCGTCCCCCTCGCAGAGCCAAAAGTACAGAAGCAGCAGAAGCATGAAAACATCGAAATCGGCGGCAGAAGACTCCTGTCTTCACTTAAGGTAGCGCACAGCACTGCAGCTGTGCGCCATTGCTCCCGCAGCACACTGCGGTCACTGTAGGGTGCAGGGCGCAGGGGGGGGCGCCCTGGGCAGCAATTAAGGTACCTTTTGGCAAAATAACACATATATCCAGTCAGGCACTGTATATATGTTCGAGCCCCCGCCATTTTTTACACACAGAAGCGGGACAGAAGCCCGCCGCTGAGGGGGCGGGGCCTTCTTCCTCACCACACCAGCGCCATTTTCTCTTCACAGCTCCGCTGGAAAGACGCTCCCCAGGCTCTCCCCTGCAGTATCCAGGTGCAAAAAGGGTAAAAAGAGAGGGGGGGCACATAAATTTAGGCGCAAAACGATCACAAACAGCAGCTACTGGGTAATCACTAAGGTACAGTGTAATCCCTGGGTTATATAGCGCTGGGGTGTGTGCTGGCATACTCTCTCTCTGTCTCCCCAAAAGCCTTTGTGGGGTCCTGTCCTCAGTCAGAGCATTCCCTGTGTGTGTGCGGTTTGTCGGTACGTCAGTGTCGACATGTTTGATGAGGAAGGATATGTGGAGGCAGAACAAGTGCAGGTGAATGAGGTGTCGCCGCCGACGGTGCCGACACCTGATTGGATGGATATGTGGAAGGTGTTAAATGATAATGTAAGCTCCTTACATAACAGGTTGGATAAAGCTGTAGCCTTGGGACAGTCAGGGTCTCAACCCATGCCTGATCCTACAATGCAGAGGCCGTCAGGGTCTCACAAGCGCCCACTATCCCAGATGGTTGACACAGATGCCGACACGGAGTCTGACTCCAGTGTCGATGACGATGATGCAAAGTTGCAGCCTAAAATGACTAAAGCCATCCGCTACATGATTATAGCAATGAAGGATATATTGGCCCTCATTCCGAGTTGATCGCTCGCAAGGCGATTTTAGCAGAGTTACACACGCTAAGCCGCCGCCTACTGGGAGTGAATCTTAGCTTCTTAAAATTGCGACCGATGTATTCGCAATATTGCGATTACAAACTACTTAGCAGTTTCAGAGTAGCTTCAGACTTACTCGGCATCTGCGATCAGTTCAGTGCTTGTCGTTCCTGGTTTGACGTCATAAACACACCCAGCGTTCGCCCAGACACTCCTCCGTTTCTCCGGCCACTCCTGCGTTTTTTCCGGAAACGGTAGCGTTTTTAACCACACGCCCATGAAACGCCGTGTTTCCGCCCAGTAACACCCATTTCCTGTCAATCACATTACGATCGCCGGAGCGAAGAAAAAGCCGTGAGTAAAAATACTATCTTCATTGTTAAATTACTTGTCGCAGTGCGAATATTGCGCATGCGTACTAAGCGGAATTTCACTGCGATGCGATGAAATATACCGAGCGAACGACTCGGAATGAGGGCCATTGCACATATCAGAGGAAAACCCTGTCCCTGACAAGAGGGTTTATATGTATGGGGAGAAAAAGCAAGAAGTGACTTTTCCCCCTTCACATGAATTAAATGAATTATGTGTAAAAGCGTGGGATTCCCCTGATAGGAAAGTAGTAATTTCCAAGAGATTACTGATGGCGTATCCTTTCCCGCCAACGGACAGGTTACGCTGGGAATCCTCCCCGAGGGTAGACAAGGCGTTGACACGCTTATCTAAGAGGGTGGTCCTGCCGTCTCAGGATACGGCCGCCCTAAAGGAACCTGCAGATAGAAAGCAGGAAGCTATCCTGAAGTCTATTTATACACATTCTGGTACTCTACTGAGGCCAACAATTGCTTCGGCCTAGATGTGTAGTGCTGTAGCAGCTTGGACTGATAATCTCTCGGAGGAGATAGATACCCTGGACAGGGACACTGTTCTACTGACCCTGGGACATATCAAGGACGCTGTCCTATATATGCGCGATGCCCAGAGGGACATTTGCCTGCTGGGCTCTAGAATAAACGTAATGTCCATTTCTGCCAGAAGGGTCTTATGGACTCGGCAATGGACAGGGGATGCCGACTCTAAAAAACACATGGAGGTTTTGCCTTATAAGGGTGAGGAATTATTTGGGGACGGTCTCTCGGACCTAGTTTCCACTGCTACGGCAGGGAAGTCAAATTTCTTGCCTTATGTTCCCTCACAGCCGAAGAAAGCACCGTATTACCAAATGCAGTCCTTTCGTTCGCAAAAGAGCAAGAAAGTCAGAGGGGCATCTTTTCTTGCCAGAGGCAGGGGTAGAGGAAAATAGCTGCACCATGCAGCTAGTTCCCAGGAACAAAAGTCCTCCCCGGCTTTCACTAAATCCATCGCATGACGCTGGGGCTCCACAGGCGGAGCCAGGAGCGGTGGGGGTGCGTCCCCGAAATTTCAGCCACCAGTGGATTCGCTCACAGGTGGATCCTTGGGCTATACAAATTGTGTCTCAGGGATACAAGCTGGAGTTCGAAGTGACGCCCCCTCACCGTTACCTAAAATCGGCCTTGCCAGCTTCCCCCATGGAAAGGGAGGTAGTGCTGGCGGCAATTCACAAGCTATACCTCCAGCAGGTGGTAGTAAACGTTCCCCTCCTTCAACAGGGAAGGGGTTACTATTCCACTATGTTTGTGGTACCGAAACCGGACGGTTCGGTCAGGCCCATCTTGAATTTAAAATCCCTGAATATTTATCTGAGGAAATTCAAGTTCAAAATGGAATCGCTCAGAGCGGTCATTGCAAGTCTGGAAGAGGGGGATTTCATGGTGTCTCTGGACATCAAGGATGCTTACTTGCATGTCCCCATTTATCCGCCTAGTCAAGAGTACCTCAGGTTTGTGGTACAGGACTGTCATTACCAATTCCAGACGCTGCCGTTTGGCCTGTCCACGGCACCGAGAATATTTACCAAGGTGATGGCGGAGATGATGGTGCTCCTTCGGAAGCAAGGAGTTACAATTATCCCATACTTGGACGATCTCCTCATAAAGGCGAGGTCCAGGGAGCAATTACTGATCAGCGTAGCACACTCTCAGGAAGTGTTGCGGCAGCACGGCTGGATTCTGAATATTCCAAAGTCGCAGCTGATCCCTACGAAGCGTCTGCCCTTCCTGGGCATGATTCTGGATACAGGCCAGAATAAGGTATTTCTCCCGGAGGAGAAGGCTCAGGAGCTCGTGACTCTGGTCAGGGACCTCCTGAAATCAAAACAGGTGTCGGTGCATCACTGCACGCGAGTCCTGGGAAAGATAATGGCGTCATACGAAGCCATTCCCTTCGGCAGGTTCCATGCCAGGGGCTCACCTCCTCGAGGGCTGCAGGTTCGGCATACAGGACTGGGTCCTGGTGACCACGGATGCAAGCCTCCGAGGTTGGGGGGCAGTCACTCAGGGAAGAAACTTCCAAGGGCTGTGGTCAAGTCAGGAGACTTGTCTGCACATAAATATCCTAGAACTAAGGGCCATATAAAACGCCCTGAGTCAAGCGGAGCCTCTGCTTCGAGACCAACCAGTACTGATTCAGTCAGACAACATCACTGCAGTGGCCCATGTCAACCGACAGGGCGGCACAAGAAGCAGGGTGGCGATGGCAGAAGCCACCAGGATTCTTCGTTGGGCGGAGAATCACGTGCAGGCACTGTCAGCAGTGTTCATTCCGGGGGTCGACAACTGGGAAGCAGACTTCCTCAGCAGACACGACCTCCACCCGGGAGAGTGGGGACTTCATCAAGAAGTCTTCACGCTGATTGCAAATCGATGGGAACTCCCACAGGTGGACATGATGGCGTCACGCCTCAACAAAAAGCTAAACAGGTATTGCGCCAGGTCAAGGGACCCTCAGGCGATAGCTGTGGACGCACTAGTAACACCATGGGTGTTCCAGTCGGTCTATGTGTTTCCTCCTCTTCCTCTCATACCCAAGGTGCTGAGAATTGTAAGAAAAAGAGGAGTGAGAACAATATTCATTGCTCCGGATTGGCCAAGAAGGACTTGGTACCCGGAACTGCAAGAAATGCTCACAGAGGAACCATGGCCTCTGCCTCTCAGACAGGACCTGTTACAACAAGGGCCCTGTCTGTTCCAAGACTTACCGCGGCTGCGTTTGACAGCATGGCGGTTGAACGCCGGATCCTAGCGGAAAAGGGCATTCCGGATTAAGTTATTCCTACGCTGATAAAGGCTAGGAAAGACGTGACAGCAAAACATTATCACCGTATATGGCGAAAATATGTTGCTTGGTGTGTGGCCAGGAAGGCCCCTACAGAGGAATTCCAGCTATGTCGATTCCTGCACTTCCTACAGTCAGGAGTGACTATGGGCCTAAAATTAGGGTCCATAAAGGTCCAGATTTCGGCCCTATCCATTTTCTTTCAAAAGGAACTGGCGTCACTGCCTGAGGTTCAGACGTTTGTTAAGGGAGTGCTGCATATTCAGCCCCCTTTTGTGCCACCAGTGGCCCCTTGGGATCTTAACGTGGTCTTGGGGTTCCTGAAATCCCACTGGTTTGAGCCACTTAGGACCGTGGAGCTAAAGTATCTCACATGGAAAGTGGTCATGCTGTTGGCCTAAGCGTCGGCTAGGTGTGTGTCAGAATTGGCGGCTTTGTCCTGTAAAAGCCCCTATCTGGTTTTTCATATGGACAGGGCAGAATTGCGGACTCGTCCGCAATTTCTACCAAAGGTTGTGTCTTCGTTTCATTTGAACCAACCTATTGTGGTGCCTGCGGCTACTCGTGACTTGGAGGATTCCAAGTTGCTGGACGTGGTCCGGGCTTTGAAGACTTATGTTAACAGAACGGCTGGAGTCAGGAAGACTGACTCGCTGTTTATCCTGTATGCATCCAACAAGCTGGGTGCTCCTGCTTCTAAGCAGACTATTGCTCGCTGGATCTGTAACACGATTCAGCAGGCTCATTCTGCGGCAGGATTGCCGCATCCAAAATCAGTGAAAGCCCACTCCACGAGGAAGGTGGGCTCTTCTTGGGCGGCTGCCCGAGGGGTCTCGGCGTTACAGCTTTGCCGAGCAGCTACTTGGTCGGGTTCAAACACTTTTGCAAAATTCTACAAGTTTGATACCCTGGCTGAGGAGGACCTTGTGTTTGCTCATTCGGTGCTGCAGAGTCATCCGCACTCTCCCGCCCGTTTGGAGGCTTTGGTATAATCCCCATGGTCCTTACGGAGTCCCCAGCATCCACTAGGACGTTAGAGAAAATAAGATTTTACTCACCGGTAAATCTTTTTCTCGTAGTCCGTAGTGGATGCTGGGCGCCCGTCCCCAGTGCGGACTTTCTGCAATACGTGTATATAGTTATTGCTTAATAAAGGGTTATGTTATATTGGCATCCATTGGTTGATGCTATGTTGTTTGTTCATACTGTTAACGGGGTATAGTTATCACGAGTTATACGGTGTGATTGGTGTGGCTGGTATGAGTCTTACCCTGGATTCCAAAATCCTTTCCTTGTAATGTCAGCTCTTCCGGGCACAGTTTCCTTAACTGAGGTCTGGAGGAGGGGCATAGAGGGAGGAGCCAGTGTACACCAGGTAGTACTAAATCTTTCTTTAGAGTGCCCAGTCTCCTGCGGAGCCCGTCTATTCCCCATGGTCCTTACGGAGTCCCCAGCATCCACTACGGACTACGAGAAAAAGATTTACCGGTGAGTAAAATCTTATTTCTCTGACGTCCTAGTGGATGCTGGGACTCCGTCAGGACCATGGGGATTAGCGGCTCCGCAGGAGACAGGGCACAAAAATAAAAGCTTTAGGACTAGGTGGTGTGCACTGGCTCCTCCCCCTATGACCCTCCTCCAAGCCTCAGTTAGGTTTTTGTGCCCGTCCGAGCAGGGTGCAATCTAGGTGGCTCTCCTAAAGAGCTGCTTAGAAAAAGTTATTAGGTTTTTTATTTTCAGTGAGTCCTGCTGGCAACAGGCTCACTGCAACGAGGGACTTAGGGGAGAAGAAGTGAACTCACCTGCGTGCAGGATGGATTGGCTTCTTAGGCTACTGGACACCATTAGCTCCAGAGGGATCGAACACAGGCCCAGCCATGGAGTCCGGTCCCGGAGCCGCGCCGCCGACCCCCTTGCAGATGCCGAAAAGTGAAGAGGTCCAGAAACCGGCGGCAGAAGACTTTTCAGTCTTCATGAGGTAGCGCACAGCACTGCAGCTGTGCGCCATTGTTGTCAGCACACTTCACACCAGCGGTCACTGAGGGTGCAGGGCGCTGGGGGGGGGTGCCCTGGGCAGCAATGATAATACCTTGTTCTGGCTAAAAATACATCACATATAGCCCCTGGGGCTATATGGATGTATTTAACCCCTGCCAGGTCTCACAAACACCGGGAGAAGAGCCCGCCGAAATAGGGGACGGGGCCTATCTCCTCAGCACACAGCGCCATTTTCCTGCACAGCTCCGCTGCGAGGAAGGCTCCCAGGACTCTCCCCTGCACTGCACTACAGAAACAGGGTAAAAAAACAGAGAGGGGGGGCACTTTTTTGGCGATATTGATATATTAAGCTGCTATAAAGGAAACAACACTTCTGTAGGGTTGTTCCTATATATTTATAGCGCTTGGGTGTGTGCTGGCAAACTCTCCCTCTGTCTCCCCAAAGGGCTAGTGGGGTCCTGTCTTCGATAAGAGCATTCCCTGTGTGTCTGCTGTGTGTCGGTACATGTGTGTCGACATGTATGAGGACGATGTTGGTGTGGAGGTGGAGCAATTGCCGGTAATGGTGATGTCACCCCCTAGGGAGTCGACACCGGAATGGATGGCTTTGTTTATGGAATTACGTGATAATGTCAGCACGTTAAAAAAATCAGTTGACGACATGAGACGGCCGGCAAACCAGTTAGTACCTGTCCAGGCGTCTCAGACACCGTCAGGGGCTGTAAAACGCCCTTTACCTCAAACGTATTTTCCAGTAGGGCCACACGTTATATGATCACGGCAATGAAGGAGGCTTTGCATATCTCTGATACTGCAAGTACCACAAAAAGGGGTATTATGTGGGGTCTGAAAAAATTACCTGTAGATTTTCCTGAATCAGAGGAATTGAATGAAGTGTGTGATGAAGCGTGGGTTAACCCCGATAGAAAACTGCTAATTTCAAAGAAGTTATTGGCATTATATCCTTTCCCGCCAGAGGTTAGGGCGCGCTGGGAAACACCCCCTAGGGTGGATAAGGCACTCACACGCTTATCAAAACAAGTGGCGTTACCGTCTCCTGAAACGGCCGCCCTCAAGGATCCAGCTGATAGGAGGCTGGAAACTACCCTGAAAAGTATATACACTCATACTGGTGTTATACTGCGACCAGCCATCGCCTCTGCATGGATGTGCAGTGCTGGGGTGGTTTGGTCGGATTCCCTGACTGAAAATATTGATACCCTGGATAGGGACAGTATTTTATTGACTATAGAGCAATTAAAGGATGCTTTTCTTTATATGCGAGATGCTCAGAGGGATATTTGCACTCTGGCATCGAGAGTAAGTGCGATGTCCATATCTGCCAGAAGAAGTTTATGGACGCGACAGTGGTCAGGTGATGCGGATTCCAAACGGCATATGGAAGTATTGCCGTATAAAGGGGAGGAATTATTTGGGGTCGGTCTATCGGATTTGGTGGCCACGGCAACAGCCGGGAAATCCACCTTTTTACCTCAGGTCCCCTCCCAACAGAAAAAGACACCGTCTTTTCAGCCGCAGTCCTTTCGTTCCTATAAGAACAAGCGGGCAAAAGGACAGTCATATCTGCCCCGAGGCAAAGGAAAGGGTAAGAGAGTACACCAAGCAGCTCCCTCCCAGGAGCAGAAGCCCTCCCCGGCTTCTGCAAAGCCCTCAGCATGACGTTGGGGCTTTACAAGCGGACTCAGGGGCGGTGGGGGGTCGACTCAAGAATTTCAGCGCACAGTGGGCTCACTTACAGGTGGACCCCTGGATCCTGCAGGTAGTATCTCAGGGTTACAGGTTGGAATTCGAGAAGTCTCCCCCTCGCCGGTTCCTAAAGTCTGCTCTGCCAACGTCTCCCTCAGACAGGGCGACGGTATTGGAAGCCATTCACAAGCTGTATTCTCAGCAGGTGATAGTCAAGGTACCCCTCCTACAACAGGGAAAGGGGTATTATTCCACACTATTTGTGGTACCGAAGCCGGACGGCTCGGTAAGACCTATTCTAAATCTGAAATCTTTGAACCTGTACATACAAAAATTCAAGTTCAAGATGGAGTCACTCAGAGCAGTGATAGCGAATCTGGAAGAAGGGGACTTTATGGTGTCCCTGGACATCAAGGATGCTTACCTGCATGTCCCAATTTGCCCTTCACATCAAGGGTACCTCAGGTTCGTGGTGCAAAACTGTCATTATCAGTTTCAGACGCTGCCGTTTGGATTGTCCACGGCACCTCGGGTCTTTACCAAGGTAATGGCCGAAATGATGTTTCTTCTGCGAAGAAAAGGCGTATTAATTATCCCTTACTTGGACGATCTCCTAATAAGGGCAAGGTCCAGAGAACAGCTGGGGGACGTAGTAGCACTAACCCAAGTAGTGCTGCAACAGCACGGGTGGATTCTGAATTCTCCAAAATCTCAATTGACCCCGACGACACGTCTGCTGTTCCTGGGAATGATTCTGGACACGGTTCAGAAAAAGGTGTTTCTTCCGGAGGAGAAAGCCAGGGAGTTATCCGAACTTGTCAGGAACCTCCTAAAACCAGGAAAAGTGTCTGTGCATCAATGCACAAGAGTCCTGGGAAAGATGGTGGCTTCTTACGAAGCGATTACATTCGGCAGATTCCACGCACGAACTTTTCAGTGGGATCTGCTGGACAAATGGTCCGGATCGCATCTGCAGATGCATCAGCGGATAACTTTGTCTCCACGGACAAGGGTGTCTCTTCTGTGGTGGTTGCAGAGTGCTCATCTGTTAGAGGGCTGCAGATTCGGCATACAGGACTGGGTCCTGGTGACCACGGATGCCAGTCTGAGAGGCTGGGGAGCGGTCACACAGGGAAGAAACTTCCAGGGAGTGTGGTCAAGCCTGGAGATGTCTCTTCACATAAATATACTGGAGCTAAGAGCGATTTACAATGCTCTAAGCCTGGCAAAACCCCTGCTTCAGGGTCAGCCGGTGTTGATCCAGTCGGACAACATCACGGCAGTCGCCCACGTAAACAGACAGGGCGGCACAAGAAGCAGGAGGGCAATGGCAGAAGCTGCAAGGATTCTTCGCTGGGCGGAAGATCATGTGATAGCACTGTCAGCAGTGTTCATTCCGGGAGTGGACAACTGGGAAGCGGACTTCCTCAGCAGACACGATCTACACCCGGGAGAGTGGGGACTTCATCCAGAAGTCTTCCACATGATTGTGAACCGTTGGGAAAAACCAAAGGTGGATATGATGGCGTCCCGCCTCAACAAAAAACTGGACAGGTATTGCGCCAGGTCAAGAGACCCTCAGGCAATAGCTGTGGACGCTCTGGTAACACCGTGGGTGTTCCAGTCAGTGTATGTGTTTCCTCCTCTGCCTCTCATACCAAAAGTACTGAGAATTATACGGCAAAGGGGAGTAAGAACGATACTCGTGGCTCCGGATTGGCCAAGAAGAACTTGGTACCCGGAACTTCAGGAGATGCTCACGGAAGATCCGTGGCCTCTACCTCTAAGACGGGACCTGCTTCAGCAGGGACCGTGTCTATTCCAAGACTTACCGCGGCTGCGTTTGACGGCATGGCGGTTGAACGCCGAATTCTAAGGGGAAAAGGCATTCCGGAAGAGGTCATCCCTACCCTGGTAAAAGCCAGGAAGGAGGTGACTGCACAACATTATCACCGCATTTGGAGAAAATATGTTGCGTGGTGTGAGGCCAGGAAGGCCCCGACGGAGGAATTTCAACTGGGTCGATTCCTACATTTCCTGCAAACAGGATTGTCTATGGGCCTCAAATTAGGGTCCATTAAGGTTCAAATTTCGGCCCTGTCGATTTTCTTCCAGAAAGAATTGGCTTCAGTTCCTGAAGTCCAGACTTTTGTAAAAGGAGTACTACATATACAGCCCCCGGTTGTGCCCCCAGTGGCTCCGTGGGATCTTAATGTAGTTTTGGATTTTCTCAAATCCCATTGGTTTGAGCCACTCAAATCGGTGGATTTGAAATATCTTACATGGAAAGTAACCATGCTACTGGCCATGGCTTCAGCCAGGAGAGTGTCAGAATTGGCGGCTTTATCGTATAAAAGCCCATATCTGATTTTCCGTTCGGACAGGGCAGAACTGCGGACGCGTCCTCAGTTTCTGCCTAAGGTGGTTTCAGCGTTTCACCTGAACCAGCCTATTGTGGTGCCTGCGGCTACTAGCGATTTGGAGGATTCCAAGTTGCTGGACGTTGTCAGGGCATTGAAAATATATATTTCAAGGACGGCTGGAGTCAGAAAATCTGACTCGCTGTTTATACTGTATGCACCCAACAAGCTGGGTGCTCCTGCTTCTAAGCAGACGATTGCTCGTTGGATTTATAGCACAATTCAACTTGCACATTCTGTGGCAGGCCTGCCACAGCCTAAATCTATCAAGGCCCATTCCACAAGGAAGGTGGGCTCATCTTGGGCGGCTGCCCGAGGGGTCTCGGCATTACAACTCTGCCGAGCAGCTACGTGGTCGGGGGAGAACACGTTTGTAAAATTCTACAAATTTGATACCCTGGCTAAAGAGGACCTGGAGTTCTCTCATTCGGTGCTGCAGAGTCATCCGCACTCTCCCGCCCGTTTGGGAGCTTTGGTATAATCCCCATGGCCCTGACGGAGTCCCAGCATCCACTAGGACGTCAGAGAAAATAAGATTTTACTTACCGATGAATCTATTTCTCGTAGTCCGTAGTGGATGCTGGGCGCCCATCCCAAGTGCGGATTGTCTGCAATACTTGTACATAGTTATTGTTACAAAAAAATCGGGTTGTTATTGTTGTGAGCCGTCTGTTCAGAGGCTCCTACGTTTGTCATACTGTTAACTGGGTTCAGATCACAAGTTGTACGGTGTGATTGGTGTGGCTGGTATGAGTCTTACCCGGGATTCAAAATCCTTCCTTATTGTGTACGCTCGTCCGGGCACAGTATCCTAACTGAGGCTTGGAGGAGGGTCATAGGGGGAGGAGCCAGAGCACACCACCTAGTCCTAAAGCTTTTATTTTTGTGCCCTGTCTCCTGCGGAGCCGCTAATCCCCATGGTCCTGACGGAGTCCCAGCATCCACTACGGACTACGAGAAATAGATTTATCGGTAAGTAAAATCTTATTTTTTTTAATAAAACCAAGACTTAGAAGCATTTACCATTATGTTTCTTGCATGACCGTGTGTGCCACTGCCATTCCAAGATAGATATATCTAGAGCTATATCATGTATGTATGTATGTATGTATGTATGTGTGTGTATATATATAATAAGATTTTACTTACCGATAAATCTATTTCTCGTAGTCCGTAGTGGATGCTGGGGACTCCGTCAGGACCATGGGGATTAGCGGCTCCGCAGGAGACAGGGCACAAAAATAAAGCTTTAGGATCAGGTGGTGTGCACTGGCTCCTCCCCCTATGACCCTCCTCCAAGCCTCAGTTAGGATACTGTGCCCGGACGAGCGTACACAATAAGGAAGGATATTGAATCCCGGGTAAGACTCATACCAGCCACACCAATCACACCATACAACTTGTGATCTGAACCCAGTTAACAGTATGACAACGTAGGAGCCTCTGAACAGACGGCTCACAACAAGAACAACCCGATTTTTTGTAACAATAACTATGTACAAGTATTGCAGACAATCCGCACTTGGGATGGGCGCCCAGCATCCACTACGGACTACGAGAAATAGATTTATCGGTAAGTAAAATCTTATTTTCTCTAACGTCCTAGTGGATGCTGGGGACTCCGTCAGGACCATGGGGATTATACCAAAGCTCCCAAACGGGTCGGGAGAGTGCGGATGACTCTGCAGCACCGAATGAGAGAACTCCAGGTCCTCTTTAGCCAGGGTATCAAATTTGTAGAATTTTACAAACGTGTTCTCCCCCGACCACGTAGCTGCTCGGCAGAGTTGTAATGCCAAGACCCCTCGGGCAGCCGCCCAGGATGAGCCCACCTTCCTTGTGGAATGGGCCTTGACAGATTTAGGCTGTGGCAGGCCTGCCACAGAATGTGCAAGTTGAATTGTGCTACAAATCCAACGAGCAATCGTCTGCTTAGAAGCAGGAGCACCCAGCTTGTTGGGTGCATACAGTATAAACAGCGAGTCAGATTTTCTGACTCCAGCCGTCCTTGAAATATATATTTTCAATGCCCTGACAACGTCCAGCAACTTGGAATCCTCCAAATCGCTAGTAGCCGCAGGCACTACAATAGGCTGGTTCAGGTGAAACGCTGACACCACCTTAGGCAGAAAATGAGGACGCGTCCGCAGTTCTGCCCTGTCTGAATGGAAAATCAGATATGGGCTTTTATACGATAAAGCCGCCAATTCTGACACTCTCCTAGCTGAAGCCAGGGCCAGTAGCATGGTTACCTTCCATGTAAGATATTTCAAATCCGCCGATTTGAGTGGCTCAAACCAATGGGATTTGAGAAAATCCAAAACTACATTAAGGTCCCACGGAGCCACTGGGGGCACAACCGGGGGCTGTATATGTAGTACTCCTTTTACAAAAGTCTGGACTTCAGGAACTGAAGCCAATTCTTTTTGGAAGAAAATCGACAGGGCCGAAATTTGAACCTTAATGGACCCCAACTTGAGGCCCATAGACAATCCTGTTTGCAGGAAATGTAGGAATCGACCCAATTGAAATTCCTCCGTGGGGGCCTTCCTGGCCTCACACCACGCAACATATTTTCTCCAAATGCGGTGATAATGTTGTGCAGTCACCTCCTTCCTGGCTTTTACCAGTGTAGGAATGACCTCTTCCGGAATGCCTTTTTCCCTTAGAATTTGGCGTTCAACCGCCATGCCGTCAAACGCAGCCGCGGTAAGTCTTGGAATAGACACGGTCCCTGCTGAAGCAGGTCCCGTCTTAGAGGTAGAGGCCACGGATCTTCCGTGAGCATCTCCTGAAGTTCCGGGTACCAAGTTCTTCTTGGCCAATCCGGAGCCACGAGTATCGTTCTTACTCCCCTTTGCCGTATGATTCTCAGTACTTTTGGTATGAGAGGCAGAGGAGGAAACACATACACTGACTGGAACACCCACGGCGTTACCAGAGCGTCCACAGCTATTGCCTGAGGGTCTCTTGACCTGGCGCAATACCTGTCCAGTTTTTTGTTGAGGCGAGACGCCATCATGTCCACCTTTGGTTTTTCCCAACGGTTCACAATCATGTGGAAGACTTCTGGATGAAGTCCCCACTCTCCCGGGTGTAGATCGTGTCTGCTGAGGAAGTCTGCTTCCCAGTTGTCCACTCCCGGAATGAACACTGCTGACAGTGCTATCACATGATCTTCCGCCCAGCGAAGAATCCTTGCAGCTTCTGCCATTGCTCTCCTGCTTCTTGTGCTGCCCTGTCTGTTTACGTGGGCGACTGCCGTGATGTTGTCCGACTGGATCAACACCGGCTGACCCTGAAGCAGGGGTTTTGCCAGGCTTAGAGCATTGTAAATCGCTCTTAGCTCCAGTATATTTATGTGAAGAGATATCTCCAGGTTTGACCATACTCCCTGGAAGTTTCTTCCCTGTGTGACCGCTCCCCAGCCTCTCAGACTGGCATCCGTGGTCACCAGGACCCAGTCCTGTATGCCGAATCTGCGGCCCTCTAACAGATGAGCACTCTGCAACCACCACAGAAGAAACACCCTTGTCCGTGGCGATAAGGTTATCCGCTGATGCATCTGCAGATGCGATCCGGACCATTTGTCCAGCAGATCCCACTGAAAAGTTCGTGCGTGGAATCTGCCGAATGGAATCGCTTCGTAAGAAGCCACCATCTTTCCCAGGACTCTTGTGCATTGATGCACAGACACTTTTCCTGGTTTTAGGAGGTTCCTGACAAGTTCGGATAACTCCTTGGCTTTCTCCTCCGGAAGAAACACCTTTTTCTGAACCGTGTCCAGAATCATTCCCAGGAACAGCAGACGTGTTGTCGGGGTCAACTGAGATTTTGGAAAATTCAGAATCCACCCGTGTTGTTGCAGCACTACTTGGGTTAGTGCTACTCCGTCCTCCAGCTGTTCTCTGGACCTTGCCCTTATCAGGAGATCGTCCAAGTAAGGGATAATTAATACGCCTCTTCTTCGCAGAAGAATCATAATTTCGGCCATTACCTTGGTAAAGACCCGAGGTGCCGTGGACAATCCAAACGGCAGCGTCTGAAACTGATAATGACAGTTTTGCACCACGAACCTGAGGTACCCTTGATGTGAAGGGCAAATTGGGACATGCAGATAAGCATCTTTTATGTCCAGGGACACCATAAAGTCCCCTTCTTCCAGATTCGCTATCACTGCTCTGAGTGACTCCATCTTGAACTTAAATTTTTGTATGTACAGGTTCAAAGATTTCAGATTTAGAATAGGTCTTACCGAGCCGTCCGGCTTCGGTACCACAAATAGTGTGGAGTAATACCCCTTTTCCTGTTGTAGGAGGGGTACCTTGACTATCACCTGCTGAGAAAACAGCTTGTGAATGGCTTCCAATACCGTCGCCCTGTCTGAGGGAGACGTTGGCAAAGCAGACTTTAGGAACCGGCGAGGGGGAGACTTCTCGAATTCCAACCTGTAACCCTGAGATACTACCTGCAGGATCCAGGGGTCCACCTGTGAGCAAGCCCACTGCGCGCTGAAATTCTTGAGTCGACCCCCCACCGCTCCTGAGTCCGCTTGTAAAGCCCCAGCGTCATGCTGAGGGCTTTGCAGAACCCGGGGCGGGCTTCTGTTCCTGGGAAGGAGCTGCTTGCTGCCCTCTCTTACCCTTTCCTCTGCCTCGGGGCAGATATGACTGTCCTTTTGCCCGCTTGTTCTTATAGGACCGAAAGGACTGCGGCTGAAAAGACGGTGTCTTTTTCTGTTGGGAGGGGGTCTGAGGTAAAAAGGTGGATTTTCCGGCAGTTGCCGTGGCCACCAGATCCGATAGACCGACGCCAAATAATTCCTCCCCTTTATACGGCAATACTTCCATATGCCGTTTAGAATCCGCATCACCTGACCACTGTCGCGTCCATAAACTTCTTCTGGCAGATATGGACATCGCACTTACTCTCGATGCCAGAGTGCAAATATCCCTCTGAGCATCTCGCATATAAAGAAAAGCATCCTTTAATTGCTCTAAAGTCAATAAAATACTGTCCCTATCCAGGGTATCAATATTTTCAGTCAGGGAATCCGACCAGACCACCCCAGCACTGCACATCCAGGCTGAGGCGATGGCTGGTCGCAGTATAACACCAGTATGTGTGTATATACTTTTTAAGGTAGTTTCCAGCCTCCTATCAGCTGGATCCTTGAGGGCGGCCGTATCAGGAGACGGTAACGCCACTTGTTTTGATAAGCGTGTGAGCGCCTTATCCACCCTAGGGGGTGTTTCCCAGCGCGCCCTAACCTCTGGCGGGAAAGGGTATAATGCCAATAACTTTTTTGAAATTAGCACTTTTCTATCTGGGTTAACCCACGCTTCATCACATACATCATTTAATTCCTCTGATTCAGGAAAAACTACAGGTAGTTTTTTCACACCCCACATAATACCCCTTTTTGTGGTACTTGCAGTATCAGAGATATGTAAAGTCTCCTTCATTGCCGTGATCATATAACGTGTGGCCCTACTGGAAAATACGTTTGTTTCTTCACCGTCGAAACTAGATTCAGTGTCCGTGTCCGTGTCTGGGTCTGTGTCGACCGACTGAGGTAAAGGGCGTTTTACAGCCCCTGACGGTGTCTGAGACGCCTGGGCAGGTACTAACTGGTTTGCTTGTCGTCAACTGATTTTTGTAATGTGCTGACATTATCACGTAATTCCATAAACAAAGCCATCCATTCCGGTGTCGACTCCCTGGGCGGTGACATCACCATTACCGGCAATTGCTCTGCCTCCACACCAACATCGTCCTCATACATGTCGACACGCGTACCGACACACAGCAGACACACAGGGAATGCTCTATTGAAGACAGGACCCCACTAGCCCTTTGGGGAGACAGAGGGAGAGTTTGCCAGCACACACCAAAGCGCTATAATATATATGGGAACAACCCTATATAAGTGTTGTATCCTTATAGCAGCTTAAATATAGTAATATCGCCAAAAAAGTGCCCCCCCTCTCTGTTTTACCCTGTTTCTGTAGTGCAGTGCAGGGGAGAGTCCTGGGAGCCTTCCTCACAGCGGAGCTGAGCAGGAAAATGGCGCTGTGTGCTGAGGAGAATAAGCCCCGCCCCCTATTTCGGCGGGCTCTTCTCCCGGAGTTTGTGAGATCTGGCAGGGGTTAAATACATCCATATAGCCTCAAGGGCTATATGTGATGTATTTTTAGCCATAAAAAAGGTATTATACATTGCTGCCCAGGGCGCCCCCCCCCAGCGCCCTGCACCCTCAGTGACCGCTGTGTGAAGTGTGCTGACAACAATGGCGCACAGCTGCAGTGCTGTGCGCTACCTCATGAAGACTGAAAAGTCTTCTGCCGCCTGTTTCTGGACCTCTTCAATCTTCGGCATCTGCAAGGGGGGTCGGCGGCGCGGCTCCGGGACCGGACTCCATGGCTGGGCCTGTGTTCGATCCCTCTGGAGCTAATGGTGTCCAGTAGCCTAAGAAGCCAATCCATCCTGCACGCAGGTGAGTTCACTTCTCTCCCCTAAGTCCCTCGTTGCAGTGAGCCTGTTGCCAGCAGGACTCACTGAAAATAAAAAACCTAAAAACTTTTTCTAAGCAGCTCTTTAGGAGAGCCACCTAGATTGCACCCTGCTCGGACGGGCACAAAAACCTAACTGAGGCTTGGAGGAGGGTCATAGGAGGAGGAGCCAGTGCACACCACCTGATCCTAAAGCTTTATTTTTGTGCCCTGTCTCCTGCGGAGCCGCTAATCCCCATGGTCCTGACGGAGTCCCCAGCATCCACTAGGACGTTAGAGAAATATATATATATATATATATATATATATATATATATATATTCTCTATGTATTCACACATATACACATAAATGCATATATACAGTATAATAACACAGAACCTAACTTATAAAAAAAAACCAGTACAGCCAGCCTTACTGTTCCTTTGTTAGCAGGCTGCTGTCACATTGATATAACAGGAGAGCGGGAGTTCCTCTCTCTCTCTCTGTCTCTCCTCCAAGCAGCTCCTGTCCGCTGGGCACTGGCTCCACACAACCCCCCTCACTCGAGAAGCCATCATCCTCTCCTGCAGCCTGCGCGCCCAGCCAATGACTGAGCCGCAGGCTGCTTCTTTACAGATTACTGGACAGCTGAGCCGTCGCTTAATACAACGCAACCCGGCTGCCCTACATGGCAGGCGGCGCCTGCGCTCTTATTTTAATAATTAATGCAGATGGGAGGCGGGAGAGCCGTCGCAAGCCTGCCCGCGCTGCTTGTGGCGCCGCCGCGGCCCCACAAGTGTCTGGCAGTGCAGGGAGAGCCGGAAGCACAGCACCGCAGATCGATCCGATCTGTGGTGGGTTGCGTGGACACGGGGGGCCCTTTTAAAAAGGGGGGCGCGGGGTACTAACCCCTGGGGACCCCCCTTAATCCGGCTCTGCATACACATACTGTACATACGCACACAGGAAGCAAATATACAGAGACTCCGTATTACTTGTGCAGGACGACTCCTGCCAATGTGTTATACCTGACATTTATATACGGTAAGTGTGGAAACAATGCATAACCTTTGTGCACATTATATACTGCATAAGATGTACCTTTATTATTATCTTTTATTATATGATGCAATAAGTGTCACTAGCACCGTATAGAGAGAATAACAATTATACGCACAGACAATACTTATATACAGACAGCACAAGGGGGATCACTGTGAGGTGCTCAGACAATGAAGTGAGTGACAATCATACAGCTTGGATCACCCTATGCCATTCTATGGTGGAACTGACAATTACTGTCGGCCCATTGTTCTGCTATTGGAAGGTCCTGATATCTGCGCTACACACAAAGCGATCTGTTCTTATTTGTGATTCTCTGCCGCACCGCACTGAGGGGTAAATGTATGAAGCAGTGATAAGAGTGGAGAAGTGAGCCAGTGGAGAATCTGCCCATGGCAACCAATCAGCTGCTCTGTATAATTTTATAGTATGCAAATTATAAATGTTACTTCAATGCTGATTGGTTGCCATGGGCAACTTCTCCACTGGCTCACTTCTCCTCTCGTATCATTGCTTCATACATTTACCCCTGAATGTGCACACGTCTGCCGCACCGCACTGAATGTGCACACGTCTGCCGCACCGCACTGAATGTGCACACGTCTGCCGCACCGCACTGAATGTGCACACGTCTGCCGCACCGCACTGAATGTGCACACGTCTGCCGCACCGCACTGAATGTGCACACGTCTGCCGCACCGCACTGAATGTGCACACGTCTGCCGCACCGCACTGAATGTGCACACGTCTGCCGCACCGCACTGAATGTGCACACGTCCACCGCACTGAATGTGCACACGTCTGCTGCACCGCACTGAATGTGCACACGTCTGCCGCACCACACTGAATGTGCACACGTCTGCCGCATCCATCAGATAATCTAAGTTGTGTGTTTCTGGAAGTTGTTTGGCCATTTAATCAGCGTTTGGACAAAACCCTCATGCCTGCACACTACACAATTACAACAGGCGATTACCCCGGTCCAATAATTGTGTAGTGTGTAACCAGCAATACAGCAGCAAATCCACTCAGAGAGGCCAAATCCAGCCACTCTCTAGTGCCCCACTCTGCAAATCCTTACACGTGTCCCAGTATCCCACAGCGATCAAATCAAGTCACTTACTCTCCATCTCAGCGCATTCACGCACTGTTTCCCTTTCCATCACATTACTTACTTTCACCCAGGACCGACGTAACAGCATTGTAGGCCCTAGGCAAAGCAATGTACTGGGGCCACTACCCACCCATTCACAAGAACCAATTATAAAAAATCAGAACATGTCAGATACGTGCATGGGACAAACCACACATAGGGGGTAATTCCAAGTTGATCGCAGCAGGAAATTTTTTAGCAGTTGGGCAAATCCATTGTGCACTGCAGGGGGGGGGCAGATATAACATGTGCAGAGAGAGTTAGATTTGGGTGGGTTATTTCTCTAACGTCCTAGTGGATGCTGGGGACTCCGTCAGGACCATGGGGAATAGCGGCTCCGCAGGAGACAGGGCACAAAAGCAAGCTTTTAGGATCACATGGTGTGTACTGGCTCCTCCCCCTATGACCCTCCTCCAAGCCTCAGTTAGGTTTTTGTGCCCGGCCGAGAAGGGTGCAATCTAGGTGGCTCTCTTAAAGAGTTACTTAGAAAAAGTTTTTAGGTTCTTTATTTTCAGTGAGTCCTGCTGGCAACAGGCTCACTGCATCGAGGGACTTAGGGGAGAGATTTTCAACTCACCTGCGTGCAGGATGGATTGGATTCTTAGGCTACTGGACATAGCTCCAGAGGGAGTCGGAACACAGGGCTCGCCCTGGGGTTCGTCCCGGAGCCGCGCCGCCGACCCCCCTTGCAGACGCTGAAGATGAAGAGGTCCGGAACCAGGCGGCAGAAGACTCTCAGTCTTCATCAGGTAGCGCACAGCACTGCAGCTGTGCGCCATTGTTGTCAGCACACTTCACACAGCGGTCACGGAGGGTGCAGGGCGCTGGGGGGGGGCGCCCTGGGCAGCAATGTATAATACCTGTATGGCGAAAAATACATCACATATAGCCCTTGAGGCTATATGGATGTATTTAACCCCTGCCAGATATCTAAAACTCCGGAGAAGAAGCCCGCCGAAAAGGGGGCGGGGCCTATTCTCCTCAGCACACAGCGCCATTTTCCCTCACAGAAAGGCTGGTGGGAAGGCTCCCATGCTCTCCCCTGCACTGCACTACAGAAACAGGGTTAAAACAGAGAGGGGGGGCACTGATTTGGCGATATGTATATATATATTAAAATGCTATAAGGGAGGAACACTTATATAAAGGTTGTCCCTGGATAATTATAGCGTTTTGGTGTGTGCTGGCAAACTCTCCCTCTGTCTCCCCAAAGGGCTAGTGGGTCCTGTCCTCTATCAGAGCATTCCCTATGTGTGTGCTGTATGTCGGTACGTGTGTGTCGACATGTATGAGGAAAATATTGGTGAGGAGGCGGAGCAAATTGCCTGTAATGGTGATGTCACTCTCTAGGGAGTCGACACCGGAATGGATGGCTTATTTATGGAAATTACGTGACAATGTCAACACGCTGCAAGCCGGTTGACGACATGAGAGGGCCGGCGAACAAATTAGTATCTGTCCAGGCGTCTCAAACACCGTCAGGGGCTGTAAAATGCCCATTTACCTCAGTCGGTCGACACAGACCCAGACACGGACACTGATTTCAGTGTCGACGGTGAAGAAACAAACGTATTTTCTTTTAGGGCCACACGTTAAGGGCAATGAAGGAGGTGTTACATATTTCTGATACTCCAAGTACCACAAAAAAGGGTATTATATGTGAGGTGAAAAAACTACCTGTAGTTTTTCCTGAATCAGATAAATTAAATGAAGTGTGTGATGATGCGTGGGTTTCCCCCGATAGAAAATTATTGGCGGTATACCTTTTCCCGCCAGAAGTTAAGGCGCGGTGGGAAACACCCCTCAGGGTGGATAAGGCGCTCACACGCTTATCAGAACAAGTGGCGGTACCATCTACGGATAGGGCCGTACTTAAGGAGCCAGCTGATAGGAGGCTGAAAAATATCCTAAAAAGTATACACACACATGCTGGTGTTATACTGCGACCAGCGATCGCCTCAGCCTGGATGTGCAGAGCTGAGGTGGCTTGGTCGGATTCCCTGACTAAAAATATTGATACCTTTGACAGGGACAGTATTTTATTGACTATAGAGCATTTAAAGGATGCATTTCTATATATGCGAGATGCGCAGAGGGATATTTGCACTCTGGCATCAAGAGTAAATGCGATGTCCATATCTGCAAGAAGATGTTTATGGACACGACAGTGGTCAGGTGATGCAGATTCCAAACGGCACAAAGATGTATTGCCGTATAAAGGGGAGGAGTTATTTGGGGTCGGTCCATGGGACCTGGTGGCCAGGGCAACTGCTGGAAAATCCACCGTTTTTTACCCTAAGTCACATCTCTGCAGAAAAAGACACCGTCTTTTCAGCCTCAGTCCTTTCGTCCCTATAAGAGTCATATCTGCCCAGGGATAGAGGAAAGGGAAGAAGACTGCAGCAGGCAGCCCATTCCCAGGAACAGAAGCCCTCCACCGCTTCTACCAAGTTCTCAGCATGACGCTGGGACCGTACAGGACCCCTGGATCCTACAAGTAGTATCCAAGGGGTACAGATTGGAATGTCGAGAGGTTTCCCCCCTCGCAGGTTCCTGTAGTCTGCTGTACCAATGTCTCCCTCCGACAGGGAGGCAGTATTGAAAACAATTCACAAGCTGTATTCCCAGCAGGTGATAATAAAATTACCCCTCCGACAACAAGGAAAGGGGTATTACTCCACACTATATGGTGGTACTGAAGGCTAGGTGAGACCTATTCTAAATCTGAAAAATTTGAACACTTACAAGGGTTCAAATCCAGATGGAGTCACTCAGAGCAGTGATAGCAAAGAACAAGGGGACTATATGGTGTCCCGGGACATCAGGGATGCTTACCTCCATGTCCCAAAATTTGCCTTTTCTCACCAAGGGTACCTCAGGTTCGTGGTACAGAACTGTCACTATCAGTTTCAAGACGATGCCGTTGGATTGTCCAAGGCACCCCGGGTCCTTACCAAGGTAATGACCGAAAGGAGGATTCGTCTTCAAAGAAAATGGACGACCTCCTGATAAGAACAAGGTCCAGAGAACAGTTGGAGGTCGGAGTAGCACTATCTCAAGTAGTTCTACGACAGCACGGGTGGATTCTAAATATTCCAAAACCGCAGTTGTTCCGACGACACGTCTGCTGGTCCTAGGGATGATTCTGGACACAGTCCAGGAAAAGGTGTTTCTCCCAGAGGAGAAAGCCAGGGAGTTATCCGAGCTAATCGGGATCCTCCTAAAACCAGGAAAAGTGTCAGTGCATCATTGCACAAGAGTCCTGGTAAAAATGGTGGCTTATTACGAAGCGCTTCCATTCGGCAGATTTCACGCAAGAACTCTTCAGTGGGATCTGCTGGACAAATGGTCCGGATCGCATCTTCAGATGCATCAGCGGATAACCCTATATCCAAGGACAAGGGTGTCTCTCCTGTGGTGATTACAGAGTGCTCATCTTCTAGAGGGCCGCAGATTCGGCATTCAGGATTGGATGCTCGTGACCACGGAGGCCAGCCTGAGAGGCTGGGGAGCAGTCACACAAGGAGTGTGATCAAGTCTGGAGAATTCTCTCCACATAAATATACTGGAGCTAAGAGCAAATTTATAATGCTCTAAGCTTAGCAAGACCTCTGCTTCAAGGTCAGCCGGTATTGATCCAGTGGGATAACATCACGGCAGTCGCCCACGTAAACAGAAAGGGCGGCACAAGAAGCAGGAGGGCAGTGGCAAAACTGCAAGGATTTTTCGCTAGGCGGAAAATCATGTGATAGCACTGTCAGCAGTGTTCATTCCGGGAGTGGACGACTGGGAAGCAGACTTCCTCAGCAGGCACGACCTCCACCCGGGAGAGTGGGAACTTCATCGGGAAGTTTTCCGCATGATTGTGAACCGTTGGGAAAGACCAAAGGTGGACATGATGGCGTCCCGCCCGAACAAAAAATGGGACAGGTATTGCGCCAGGTCACGAGACCTTCAGGCGATAGCTGTGGACGTCCTGGTAACACCGTGGGTGTAACAGTCGGTGTATGTGTTCCCTCCTCTGCTTCTCATAACCAAGGTATTGAGAATTATAAGACATAGAGGAGTAAGAACTATACTCGTGGCTCCGGATTGGCCAAGAGGGACTTGGTAACCGGAACTTCAAGAGATGCTCACAGAGGACTAATGGCCTCGGGAGCTAAGAAGGGATTTGCTTTCAGCAAGTACCATGTCTGTTCCAAGAGGAACCGTGGCATCGGCCTTTAAGAAAGGACCTGCTCCAGCAGGGACCTTGTCTGTTCCAAGACTTACCGCGACTGCGTTTGACGGCATGGCGGTTTGAACGCCGGATCCTAAGGGAAAAGGCATTCCGGAAGAGGTCATACCTACCCTGGTCAAAGCCAGGAAGGAGGTGACCGCACAACGTTATCACCACATGTGGTAAAAATATGTTGCGTGGGTGAGGCCAGGAAGGCCCCACTAAAAAATTTCAACTAGGTCGATTTCTGCACTTCCTGCAAACAGGAGTGTCTATGAGCCTCAAATTGGGGTCCATTAAGGTTCAAGTTTCGGCCCTATAGATTTTCTTCCAGAAAGAATTGGCTTCAGTTCCTGAAGTCCAGACGTTTGTCAAGGGAGTATTGCATATACAGCCCTTGTGTGCCTCCATTGGCACCGTGGGATCTCAACGTAGTGTTGGGATTCCTCAAATCATATTGGTTTGAACCACTCAAATCTGTGGATTTGAAATATCTCACATGGAAAGTGACCATGCTGTTGGCCCTGGCCTCGGCCAGGCGATTGTCAAAATTGGCGGCTTTGTCTTACAAAAGCCCATATTTGATTTTCCATTCGGGACGGGGCAGAACTGCGGACTCGTCCCCAGTTTCTTCCTAAGGTGGTGTCAGCGTTTCACCTGAAACAACCTATTGTGGTGCCTGCGGCTACTAGGGACTTGGAGGACTCCAAGTTGCTAGACGTTGTCAGGGCCCTGAAAATATATATATATATATAATTCCAGGACGGCTCGAGTCAGAAAGTCTGACTTGCTGTTTATATTGTAGGCACCCAAAAAGCTGGGTGCTCCTGCTTCTAAGCAGACTATTGCTCGTTGGATTTGTAGTACAATTCAGCTTGCACATTCTGTGGCAGGCCTGCCACAGCCAAAATCTGTAAATGCCCATTCCACAAGGAAGGTGGGCTCATCTTGGGCGGCTGCCCGAGGGGTCTCGGCTTTACAACTTTGCCGAGCTGCAACTTGGTCAGGGGCAAACACGTTTGCTAAATTCTACAAATTTGATACCCTGGCTGAGGAGGACCTGGAGTTCTCTCATTCGGTGCTGCAGAGTCATCCGCACTCTCCCGCCCGTTTGGGAGCTTTGGTATAATCCCCATGGTCCTGACGGAGTCCCCAGCATCCACTAGGACGTTAGAGAAAATAAGATTTTACTTACCGATAAATCTATTTCTCATAGTCCGTAGTGGATGCTGGGCGCCCATCCCAAGTGCGGATTGTCTGCATTACTTGTACATAGTTATTGTTACAAAAAAATCGGGTTATTATTGTTGTGAGCCATCTTTTTTAGAGGCTACTTCATTGTTATGACAATGCTAAATTCCCTTGTCGTATAAACAACCCTTTATGAAGCTAAGAACACTGTACGCTGTTTACTTAAGAAGTACCGTAATGGTACGCTAGTTGCGTAACGATCGCTCAGCCGTAGGCGAGACGCTCAAGCGTCACGTTCGCTCACGGCCCAGCGATCACAGGACACGTTATTGGCTATGACTAGAGTAATGATTCGCTATGGCGTAGCGGACGCTCGAGACCACGAGGAGATCACCAGCGGCGCAGACGCTCACAACGCTATACCTTTATGTCTAAACCTTATACCAATGAAATACACGGAATACCTTAATGTGAATACAGGGTGTAAGTGCAACCTTGTGTAACCTGACTAACTACAAAGCTGCTTGAGCGTCACCGACGCTCAAGTGAACACTTAACACTATAGGAAATACACAGATACTGGTTTAGGTTCCAAAGCCTATTAACTGTATTATATCTAGTATACTTGTAAAAAGGGGATAACAGTACAAATGATACACTACAATATAACAAAGACTTCCTAACCAAAATACAATACTATCTAATACAATACAATACTAGTCTAGGGGAGATACGAGTGAAAGAGAAGGGAAAGAGAGAGAGAGAGATGAGAGAAATTGGCTCACAGAAAGACAATGATAACGGAGAGAAACTTACGCACAAGGGTAAACGATCGCATGCGCCTGGACATCCAGCACCCGATTTTCAGCAATGAGAACCGTTGAAGAGTGAGAGCTGGATGTGGTCGGCCTGCCTATTTATGCCCCACACACAATGCAATCTCATAGTCCCTACAATCCCATTGTCTATTGGATGAAGGAATTCGACCCTGTATCACAACAAAAGGTCATAGGTTGATTCATACAGGTGGGCTGTGACGATTTCAAACAGCTCAGGTGGGTGGGGAACTAGGTTTCCCGCCGCATACCTGAGTATGAGTAAATAGTAGAAATGGACATAAACTTCTTATGTCCATAACTATTCGCACGAGCGATTAATACGCTCCAAACCAACACCGGAATATTGCTAATTAAATACTCTTCCGATGGGTACCAAACACTGCTGTATGATTCCTGTTAGACCCTTCGTACGATACAAAGAGGGATTCCTTAGCTCAGGGACCTTCTATATTAACCAAACTTTCAGAAACTATCAAAGGGACCATGATCTATAAACTACATTAATTGTGAAAATATGTAACGAATGAGTCGCACGCTACGACTACATAAACTCTACCGTAAATACGCATACCGCGCCTGCGAGTGCACGCTATTGCGGGTATGCGCCTTCACGGGAGAGCGTACGCATGCGCAGCACGGACCAGTGTGCGGTGCAAATATGGCAACGTGCATAGAGACATTTTTCTGACTTTGACAGTCCACCCTTTGGCAGTCAATAATAACTGCCACAAAACATTTAAGGAGAAAAATGCAAGTCAGGGGTTAGTTGATTTCCATGGTGGGGTAAGGAAGAAGAGAGGAGTAGGTGTGAAGAGGGTATGACCTAGTGAGAAAGTAGAAGCATGTGTGTATGAGTCCATGTTTGGAGGGTCATGTATCATCGTGCCGTACGTGTTGTAAATCAAGCTTCGAGGTATTGCGAAGTATACATTTGAATTCCTTCTTATCCTGTGGTACAGGTCTGTGGATGGGCTGTCAAACTTTACCGAGCTCTTTTCGGATTTTGAACAAAATGGGGAGCACATTTTAGTTGATGATACATGAATGGGGGAGGTATGTGGTTGCTGATATCTGTGCCTGTATTCCCTATCGTCTATGTGTGTCATTACCTGAGGGTTGTAGAGATGAAGATAAAGAACACTTATGGAAAATGCAATGATATTCTATGTCAGGGAAATGTACATCTGTCGTCGAAGTTGTGTTCGGTATCTGTTGAGAGTCGTCTTCTTTGCGCTGTATTGCTCCTTGGGCATGAGCAAATAGCTTTGTCTGAGCCATCAGATTTACAAAAAATGTTGGGCTAGCGTGAGTTTAAAAGTACTAGGGAAACTGGGGATCCATGGCAAAGTTCATCAAGTGTCCATATCATAGGTTGTCAAAACTTCATCTTTGGTGCTTGTCTGTTGTCTGTATAGCGTCTCGTCAACTTCCTTGTCCAAGGGGGTCTTTGTATCTTGGAGAAAAGCAGAAAAACAGGTGAAAGAAACGGACCGTATAATCGCATTTTCATCACATTCTGGTTTCTATCATTGGGTCATAAATCAAATCCAGGTTAATTACAGTTTCCTCGCTCCTCAAGCTCATCACTCTTGTACTTTGTTTGCACCTCATTAAAGCCTGCCCGCATCTAAATATCAATCCAATCGATATAACGACACCCAAGATACATAGTAGAAACTTTCCAACATCCATTATGACTCCTTGAGCCCAGTCTCCTAAACCGGAGAACCAATTTCGCGGGTTCAACCATGACACCCAACCAGTCAGCTCATTACCTACAGCAGCAAGGGTGAGATTGTGTTTTCGACGAAATTCCCACTTCAATTGGAGAATATCGTCCATCTTTTGGTCTATGACCTCTACCGGATCCTCGGTGCTATTGGTGATATACGTGCAACACTTTATGCCGTACTGTGTTGCCAATGTAACACAATATCCGCCTGTTACTGCTGTAAGATAATTAAGAACCATCCTATGCTGAACTAGTTCTGTTTTATAAGCTTGAAGTTCTCTTCCAGTGTATCTAAACGTGTCATCATACATTTCAGTGATATTATCTAACAAATTGGCGAGTGCGGAAATGTATCTATAATTCATCACTCCTCGAGCGGTGCGAGTGAAATCTAACGCTACCAGAACCTGAATCCCGGTGGATTCATGGATAAGATCGGAGGCCGGATGCTCTAACCTTTCTGACAGTTGTCTTTTAACTCGGTGCTCGTAATGAGTGTGAGTATAAGGAGCTTGGGCACCACGGTGTATGTCCTTCATTTTGTCATGTGTTACAGTCATCACTTCAGGCAATACTTTTCCAATATAACACAATCCTTCAGAGTTTGGGGCAAGCCACTTGTACGCCTTTCTCCCGCATATGAAATATGCGTCATCGGGGAGAACATATGGGATGGAGAAGGACATGACCATGTTACAAACCTTCCAGGTGAAATCTCCTGACCCTAATTCTTCCATCTGCCTAATGCACGTATCAGTTTGTACGATATGTGCACAGTATCCTGGTGATACCTCTCCAACTCTAGTAATCCTATTTCCTAAGGTATATCGATACCGGAAAGATTTTCCTCTACTGGCTATGTGGCGTACCAGCTCTGTATCTGTAGGCATTCTATCTGCTCTGTGTGAAAAGGTCATGGTATGGTTGCTCCATGACACTTCCCAATTTCCCGGTTTTCTGGGATTGGAGATGTTGAAACATAAGAGGGACCTATCCACATGGTATTGGTGGAGCTTCAAACTAGGAGGGCTGGAGATATTAAACCTCCGGTCCACCGGTCTCCCACCATTTAGCTCAAGTACCTCCCCTAACGTTAAAGGAAATGGTACTAGCCCTGATTTGCTATGACCCTGAGGTACTTGAGAGCATACCCAACAATCTGTTTGGTTTAACACATTACCCACTAAAGAGTGATAGTCACTCAATGGATGCCGGTCTATATGGATATTAAAACTGGATTGGCATTTCTTTATGCATCCATCTTCAACCAGATTATCACAGAGCCTACAGATACAATTTTCTTCAGCTAACAATCCATCACAATTTCTTCTATCGGATCGTTTTCTGATACTCGCCTTTGCTTGTTGGTTTGGTTGATCTTGGAAAACTACGCCTCCATCATCATAGTCGGAACCCATTCCAGAACCTCTCTCGACCTCTATGGTACTCTCGCCGGAACAGACTGCTCTGGTCAACATCATGGTTAACATCAAAATCTGGATCACAGTCTCTTGGGGCAAGTCCATCTTTGAGGAGGAAATAGAGAAGAATGAGAAGGGGGAAAAAAGAAATTTCAAGGAAGAGGGGATGGGAAGTGGAGAAAAACAATAAAAGGGAGAAGGGAGTCGACAACTGCTTTCGGTCTTCAAGGCTCAGGTGCCGCCTCAGTCCTCCTGGAACAGACACTCCAGTGATACAACCTCTACCGTCTGTTCCTTATCACGGGACTTCTCTGGATCAGCAACCTTTTTGCAGTGGGATGAATGGACCCAAGTCTCTCTCTCAGCCACTTTCAATGCTGTGGTGCTAGTCAATAAGACCTGGTATGGTCCTTCCCATCTATCAATAAGACAACCTGAGCGTAGAAAATTTCGTATCATTACATAATCCCCAGGTTCAATGTCATGACAATTACTATCTGGTAAATCAGGAATCACCAACTTCAGATTATCATTTTGATTCCTCAACTGCTTACTCATGTTAATCAAGTACTTTACAGTTACTTCATTGTTACATTTCAAATCATCCTGGGGGTTAATCATGACATGCGGTTGTCGACCAAACAAGATTTCAAAAGGAGACAGATTAAGAGGGGACCTGGGAGTGGTTCTGATGCTATACAAAACAATGGGTAAAGCTTCTGGCCACGTCAATCCTGTCTCTGCCATTACTTTACTCAATTTATTTTTAATAGTGCTGTTCACTCTTTCGACCTTCGCGCTCGCCTGTGGACGGTACGGAGTGTGCAGCTTGCTATCAATTCCCATCAACTTACACATTCCTTGAAAGACATCACCTGTAAAATGGGTACCCCTATCACTTTCAATGATTCTAGGGATACCATATCTACATACAAATTCCTGCACAATTTTCTTAGCTGTAAACATAGCGGTATTTGTAGCTGCTGGGAAAGCTTCGACCCAATTCGAGAAAACATCTATACAAACAAGTACATATTTCAAATTTCGACATGGGGGTAATTGAATGAAGTCAATTTGTATTACCTGGAAAGGGCCGCCGGCAGGTGGGATATGGGATGGTTCTGTAGGTATTGCTTTTCCAATATTCTTTCTCAGACAGGTAAGGCATGTCATTGCTCTTTTACTCGCATGAGAGGAGAATCCTGGGGCGCACCAGTATGCTCTTACCAATTTGCACATCCCCTCCTTGCCTAGATGAGTCAGCCCGTGAGCTGCTTCAGCCAGACATGGAAGGTATGCCCTGGGGGCCACTGGTTTACCATGTCCATCCGTCCAGAGCCCTGAGGACTCCTGGCCATATCCCTTTGCCTTCCAGACTGCTTTTTCCTGTGTGGAACACAAATTCTGCATCTCACACAACTTCTGTGTGTTGATGGTATTAAATACCATCAGTTGTGTGGTGTCTGTCTGTATGGGGGTAGCAGCTGCAAGCTTTGCGGCTTCGTCTGCTCGGCTGTTACCAAGGGATACTGGGTCTTGGCTATATGTATGTGCTTTACATTTGATAACAGCCACTCTGTCGGGTTCCTGTATCGCTGTTAGAAGCCTTTTTATGTGAGCTGCATGCGCTATCGGTGTACCAGCCGCCGTCATGAAATTTCTGAGCCGCCATAGGGCTCCGAAATCATGGACTACCCCGAAGGCGTATCTAGAATCGGTGTAGATATTGGCTGACTTACCCTTAGCCAATTCACATGCTCTGGTTCGGGCGACCAGTTCAGCAACCTGGGCTGAGTGAGGTGGGCCTAGCGGTTCCGCTTCTATGGTGTCTTGGTCATCTACGACTGCGTATCCAGTACACAAGTCTCCCGAGTCTGACTGTCTATGACAACTACCGTCCGTGTAGAACGTGAGTTCTGCATCTTCCAGTGGGTTGTCACTGATGTCAGGCCTTGCGGTAAAATTTTGGGTCAAATATTCCATACAATCATGTGTATCCCCCTTTGCATTAAATCCTCCTTCCCCATCACTCTCACCTTCCACCCTTTGTGTCTGACCAGGCACACCTGGGAGAAATGTTGCAGGATTTAATGCACTGCATCTCCTTATGGTGATGTTTACTGGGGCCATTAATGCCAATTCCCATCTTGTAAACCTTGCTGATGAGACGTGTCTGGTTTGGGCAGAATTCAATAAGGCAGATACCGCATGCGGTGTATGGATTGTGAGATTGTGGCCTAGCACGACATCTTCGCTTTTCGTCACTAGCAATGCTATCGCCGCAACGCTACGCAAGCATGTGGGGAGGGATCGCGCTACCGTGTCTAGCTGGGCGCTGTAGTATGCGATTGGCCTGCTGGCGTCACCGTGTTTTTGGGTTAGTACACCTGCTGCGCACCCAGCACTTTCTGTTCCGTATAGTTCAAAGGGTTTCCCATAGTCTGGCATACCTAGTGCTGGTGCCTGTGTTAGGCATTGTTTGAGTCTCTCAAATGCTGTTTCGGATTCGTCTGTATGCGAAATCCGATCAGGTTTGTTTGAAGAGACCATTTCCTGCAAAGGTAACGCCAATATGGAAAACCCTGGGATCCAATTACGGCAATACCCACACATTCCTAAAAACGTCCTGATCTGTTGCTGGGTTTGTGGCAGTGTCATGTCTCTAATGGCTTGGATTCTATCAGCGGTCAGGTGTCTCAGTCCTTGTGTTAGACAGTGTCCCAAATATTTTACCTTAGTTTGGCATAATTGTAACTTGTCTTTGGAAACCTTGTGACCTGTGTCTGAAAGATGAAACAGGAGCTGTTTCGTATCCTTCAGAGATGCTTCCAGTGAATCTGAACACAGTAATAAATCGTCCACATACTGTATCAATACTGATCCACTGTCTGGTTGGAAAGACTGTAAACAATCATGCAAAGCCTGAGAAAATATACTTGGACTATCTATGAAACCTTGGGGTAACCGAGTCCACGTGTATTGGACTCCTCTGTATGTGAATGCAAACAAATATTGGCTGTCAGGGTGCAGAGGTACCGAAAAGAAAGCGGAGCAGAGGTCAATAACAGTGAAAAATTTGGCAGTGGGAGGAATTTGCATTAGGATGACAGCTGGATTAGGCACTACGGGGAACTGACTCTCAACTATTTTGTTAATCCCCCTTAGATCCTGCACTAGCCTGTAACCCCTCCCCCCACTCTTTTTAACAGGGAAGATGGGACTATTGGCTGTGCTGGACGTTCTTACCAGAATGCCCTGTTGCAGCAAGCGTTCTATTACTGGGAAAACTCCTAACTCCACCTCTGGCTTCAGAGGATACTGTGGGATTTTTGGAGCTATCCTACCATCTTTTACTTGTACAACTACTGGAGCTACGTTTGCCATTAATCCAGTGTCCTGTCCATCTTTTGTCCAAAGTGACTCTGGTATCTGAGATGTCATCTCTTCTACTTGGGATGGGTTCCTATTTGTCATAATGGAATGTGACATTAATTTTGATGGGGAGTCTAACATGTCTCGTACCTCCTGAGCGTGATTCTCAGGAATGTCCAAGAATACACCTTCAGGAGTACAATAAATGACGCAACCCATTTTACATAGTAGGTCTCTCCCCAGGAGATTAGTTGGTGCCGATGCAGCCAGCAAAAAGGAATGCTTGGTATGCAAAGGCCCTATTGTAATCTCGGCTGGTTTGCTAACAGGGTAGTGCTGGACTACTCCTGTTACTCCCATGGCTGGAATTGTCCTACCAGTGGTTCTCATGCCCACTGTCGAATTTATCACTGACTTGGCCGCCCCTGTGTCTACAAGAAAGTTTAAAGTTTTACCAGCTACATTGATTGCAATCTCTGGTTCGCTTCCAAGACTGGCAATCAATTTAACTGGCTGCAGATTACAGGTGTGGCCACACCCCTATTGGGTATGCTGACCTCCCTGAATCCCATTGGCAGCAACTACTTGTGGGGGAGTTAGCTGGGAACTACCAGAGGCCTGCCAGTCTCTGTTCGGGGGATATCTTTTTGTTTCCCCTGTATGTGGCTCAAAACTCCGCCTCTGTGGACCCTGCTCCCAATGTCGTGTGTTGTGTTGTTGTCTAGGGGGTTGAAAAGATCTTTGTACATTCTTTGTTCTACATTCTCGTGCAAAGTGTCCCGGTCTGTTACAAGAAAAACATGTTATTACACTTGCCTTACCCACAGGATTCGGTGGTACATACGCAGGCTGCCTTGTGGTCAGCGCCTGTATACTTACGGACATCAACTTATCACTTTGCGACTCCCTGTGTCTAGTGATGTTTTTGTCGTGATCAACAGCAGCCTCTCTCAAGGTGGACACTGACAGACCTCGCCAACATGGTTGTGTGGTCTGTACCCTAGCCTTTAATGTTTCTTTCAAACCATCCATCAGTACAGATACTGCTACTTCTCGATGGTTTGGGTTGGTCTTAATGTCTTCTATACCAGTGTATTTTGCCATTTCTGATAGTGCCCGGTGGAAATATTCTGCTGCCGTTTCGGACTCCTTTTGCTTAATGGAAAATATTTTATTCCATTTAACAACGGCTGGGAAATACTCCTTTAGCTGTAAATTTATCCTTTTTACATTATCCTGGTCGTACACATCTGTAAGCGGTACATCTTTATCTAGTCCACAATCAGCCAAGAATTTAACTGAGTCGACATTGGAAGGTAAGCAAGCTCTTAGCACTATCTGCCAATCCTTATTATTGGGCTCTAAAGTGTTTCCTAGATCCCTGATGTATTTTTGGCTTGCCACTAAATCTTTTCTGGGGTCTGGGAATTCAGACACTATGGTCCTCAATTCCATTCTAGTGAACGGGCAATACATGGCAATGTTCCTGACGGGTGTGGCTCCTGATGCATCTGTTTTCCCATTGGGAACTACTATCACCTTTACAGGAGCAATTCTAACAGCCTCATTCTGCGTAGATTCTACAACTTGTGGTACAATTGTTTCAGTGTAGTGCATGGTGCCGTACTTACCCGTTGACACGACCTCACCTATCCCTCCGCTAGGGGCCTTAACTAATCTCGTGGGTGGTGCAGTTCCTACTGTGGTTTCTGATATGGTGGCCGCTAGAGAGAGCGCTGAAATTGTTGCCGAATCTTCTTCTTGATCACACTCCTGAGGAAGGTTCAAAACAGGGTACATCTTGCACGGGTTAATACTTGCATGAGTTATTTGGTTAACATCATTAACATTTACAGGGTTACTAAGAGTTTGTGTTTTACAACCCAGTGCGTTTCTCTCCGTAATCAACTTCTCTCCTGCAATGTATGGTGGAGGTGGAGCTGTGGCTATCAGCTTCCGGACTGCCCCAGATCCCGCCGCCAGAGCCAAACCTCTCTGTATCTCACCTTCCTGGTGCCATAACTGTAAGTAATCATGGTGCTGAATTCGTCTCTTTGATGATTTTACGAGACATATCCTCCTCCTTAAATTTTGTAACACGTCTGGACTGAAGCTACCTATTCTTGGGAATTTGTCCCTGTCTTGTACAGTCATTCTCTCCCATTCATCACATAAAGATTCTGTGTGACTTCCGTATTTTTCACACATTACATATCGTGCCGACCCAACTGGTCGGTTCACAGAATCAACCTGAACCAGGGTTGATCGCCCCCTACCTGAGCAACTGGCCCCCATAGTCTGCAGGTGTTGCTTAGTCCTCCTTGGATTTCTGTATCAAGGTTTTCAGCAAGCCTTTACAGACAACCAAATTACTCCACAGTAGGCCGGCGGTGGCGGTTTACCGAGTACCCCACTCACTCGCCCACCTCGACCAATACGACCTGATCACACCGATATGGTGCTGGCGTACTCGATACAGGGCCCCTATGGAACCTTCAGTTTACTGGAACATATGAGGGTTACCCGCAGGACACTTACTCTTTCCAGTAAAGGTGGGGTTGTTAGATAGTTCCTGAGTGACCAGCGAACTTCCCTTCCAAAAATAAAAAATTACACAAATCACGTCAGAATGTACAGATAGCGTTTGTGACCACTTTACTCTAATGGTATTAGGTCAGATTACTAACTACTGCACACAATTACGTGTGGTCCAATCGTTCAGTACACAAGCACTACTTGTTATGTACTGAGAGATCAATGGAATCGATGTTTCCGGCCGCGATTCCTTCAGCAAGAGCTTATGGCCTATATGGGTTCTGCACCAACACCCCAGGCGTTGTGCCACTGGACTTTTATAGCGGACCTCTTTAGTACCTTACGACCTCCTGGTCTTGTTCTGTTAATGACCTCCTGGTCTGTTACCTTCTGTTAATGACCTCCTGGTCTGTTACCTTATGTTAATGACCTCCTGGTCTGTTACCTTATGGTCCGCTATACTCTAATGCTCAAATATTATTTAACCAGGGATGCCTCCCTAGCCACCGTATATGTCACTTACACGTGTGTCCCTTGACGAGTACCCGACTTTCCTTTTGGTTCCACCTTAAAGTTATATAAACTTTTGTATACAAAACCACACTCACTCAACACATGTACACTTTTGTTTCTATATCTATTTCTGCGCAGAAATTGTCTTCAGTCCAACAGTGTTACTAATTAGGAGCAGGATCTGTTAAACTAAATTTCAGATTTTCCAAAAATAGATTTGCGTTATTTACCGCTGTGCGTTACTTATCGCCTTTGCGCTAATTATCGCTTTGCGCTAATTCAACTTTTCGTGACTTGAGCTACGTTGCGTAACCAGACGCTACGTTGCGTAATGTACGCTGCGTGCGTCTGCCGTTTGGATTGCGTACGCAAGTCTTTTGTTAGGGACACGTGTACGCAAAACAAAGATCCACCGTAACACAATTTCTACCTTTATCAATGTAGGTGATCCCTGATCATCTACCGCGCACCACACTGACTGTCTTATCTCCCAGACAAGCCGTGTGTTGGTCTATACTTTAACTATTACCTCTACTATGAAATAACAGCAAATCTCTTTTTGCACTTTCTATCAACTATAAAACTTGGCAAACAGGAATAGTGATATACGAAATTTGAAAAAGAAATGCAGATAAATGTATGCGTGCGTGTATACGCAAGACAGAAGAGAAATAAAACAGTTTTAAAAGACACAAGCGTTTTGTTCTTACTTCCGGTTCCCGGATTCCTTCAGCACTCTTTATCTAAGCGAAGCAGACGCTTATCCCGTCAGCACTGCGAGACAACCTCCCACCCTTTGCTGGGGGGATAATGTCTGCTGATCTACCTAGTGCAGATATGAGAAGGATAGGACGAGTCCCCAATTGACAATGCTAAATTCCCTTGTCGTATAAACAACCCTTTATGAAGCTAAGAACACTGTACGCTGTTTACTTAAGAAGTACCGTAATGGTACGCTAGTTGCGTAACGATCGCTCAGCCGTAGGCGAGACGCTCAAGCGTCACGTTCGCTCACGGCCCAGCGATCACAGGACACGTTATTGGCTATGACTAGAGTAATGATTCGCTATGGCGTAGCGGACGCTCGAGACCACGAGGAGATCACCAGCGGCGCAGACGCTCACAACGCTATACCTTTATGTCTAAACCTTATACCAATGAAATACACGGAATACCTTAATGTGAATACAGGGTGTAAGTGCAACCTTGTGTAACCTGACTAACTACAAAGCTGCTTGAGCGTCACCGACGCTCAAGTGAACACTTAACACTATAGGAAATACACAGATACTGGTTTAGGTTCCAAAGCCTATTAACTGTATTATATCTAGTATACTTGTAAAAAGGGGATAACAGTACAAATGATACACTACAATATAACAAAGACTTCCTAACCAAAATACAATACTATCTAATACAATACAATACTAGTCTAGGGGAGATACGAGTGAAAGAGAAGGGAGAGAGAGAGAGAGAGAGAGAGAGATGAGAGAAATTGGCTCACAGAAAGACAATGATAACGGAGAGAAACTTACGCACAAGGGTAAACGATCGCATGCGCCTGGACATCCAGCACCCGATTTTCAGCAATGAGAACCGTTGAAGAGTGAGAGCTGGATGTGGTCGGCCTGCCTATTTATGCCCCACACACAATGCAATCTCATAGTCCCTACAATCCCATTGTCTATTGGATGAAGGAATTCGACCCTGTATCACAACAAAAGGTCATAGGTTGATTCATACAGGTGGGCTGTGACGATTTCAAACAGCTCAGGTGGGTGGGGAACTAGGTTTCCCGCCGCATACCTGAGTATGAGTAAATAGTAGAAATGGACATAAACTTCTTATGTCCATAACTATTCGCACGAGCGATTAATACGCTCCAAACCAACACCGGAATATTGCTAATTAAATACTCTTCCGATGGGTACCAAACACTGCTGTATGATTCCTGTTAGACCCTTCGTACGATACAAAGAGGGATTCCTTAGCTCAGGGACCTTCTATATTAACCAAACTTTCAGAAACTATCAAAGGGACCATGATCTATAAACTACATTAATTGTGAAAATATGTAACGAATGAGTCGCACGCTACGACTACATAAACTCTACCGTAAATACGCATACCGCGCCTGCGAGTGCACGCTATTGCGGGTATGCGCCTTCACGGGAGAGCGTACGCATGCGCAGCACGGACCAGTGTGCGGTGCAAATATGGCAACGTGCATAGAGACATTTTTCTGACTTTGACAGTTATCATACTGTTAACTGGGTTCAAATCACAAGTTGTACGGTGTGATTGGTGTGGCTGGTATGAGTCTTACCCGGGATTCAAGATCCTTCCTTATTGTGTACGCTCGTCCGGGCACAGTACCTAACTGAGGCTTGGAGGAGGGTCATAGGGGGAGGAGCCAGTACACACCATGTGATCCTAAAAGCTTGCTTTTGTGCCCTGTCTCCTGCGGAGCCGCTATTCCCCATGGTCCTGACGGAGTCCCCAGCATCCACTACGGACTATGAGAAATAGATTTATCGGTAAGTAAAATCTTATTTTTATTTCTGTGCAGGGTAAATACTGGCTGCTTTACTTTTACACTGCAATTTAGATTGCAGATTTAACTCACCACACCCAAATCTATCTATCTCTGCACATGTTACATCTGCCTCCCCTGCAGTGCACATGGTTTTGCCCAACTGCTAAAAAAATTCCTGCTGCGATCAACTTGGAATTACCCCCATAATAGGCTTTATCGTCAGAATTCACACCAAGAGCTCTCACAGGTTCTGAAACATAGATCAGACAATGGCGCCCCCTAGTGCAGCAACAAGTGACAACACCAATTGTGCAAAATATATAATCAATCCGTACCAAAAATATGTGAAAATTTTACTTTCACTGATATCCAATATGACCCCACAAGTATTCCCAATAACAGGAATTTCTGCCTTTTTATTTATGGCTCCATAACGTAAATTGAATGAAATATAAAAAGAACACATAGGGGTACATTTACTAACATTCGTAATTTCCGAAAATAGGTCAAAGTTCAATCACGAATGACATCGACAGTGTAAAACTGCAACTTTTTGAATTTATTACGATGGATTTACTAAGCTGTCGTATTCGGGTTTTTCTTTTCTTCCGATGTCGATGTCATTCGTTTTTTTTTACCTAATTTTACGGCAGTGATTAGCAAAACACTGCCGTTTTTTTTAACAATCAATCTCGGCCGGATCTGTGTGATCCGTGCTGGGGTTCTTTTTTTTTTTTTTTTTTAATTAAACAATGTAAAATCCCAAAAAAAAATGCGTGGGGTCCCCCCTCCTAAGCATAACCAGCCTCGGGCTCTTTGAGCCAATCCTGGTTGCAGAAATATGGTAAAAAAAATGACAGGGGTTCCCCCATATTTAAGCAACCAGCATCGGGCTCTGCGCCTGGTCCTGGTCCCAAAAATACGGGGGACAAAAAGAGTAGGGGTCCCCCGTATTTTTAAAACCAGCACCGGGCTCCACTAGCTGGACAGATAATGCCACAGCCGGGGGTCACTTTTATACAGCGCCCTGCGGCCGTGGCATCAAAAATCCAACTAGTCACCCCTGGCCGGGGTACCCTGGGGGAGTGGGAACCCCTTCAATCAAGGGGTCCCCCCCCCCCAGCCACCCAAGGGCCAGGGGTGAAGCCCGAGGCTGTCCCCCCCCATCCAATGGGCTGCGGATGGGAGGGCTGATAGCCTTTGTTGTAAAATAAAAGATATTGTTTTTAGTAGCAGTACTACAAGTCCCAGCAAGCCTCCCCCGCATGCTGGTACTTGGAGAACCACAAGTACCAGCATGCGGCGGAAAAACGGGCCCGCTGGTACCTGTAGTACTACCACTAAAAAAATACCCAAAAAAACACAAGACACACACACCGTGAAAGTATAATTTTATTACATACATACACACATACATACATACATACTTACCTTATGTTCCCACGCAGGTCGGTCCTCTTCTCCAGTAGAATCCAAGGGGTACCTGTTGAAGAAATTCTACTCACCAGATCCAGTGGTCCAGGCTCCTCGGGGAATCCAGGGGTAATCCACGTACTTGAATAAAACAAAAAAACGGTTGCCCGACCACGAACTGAAAGGTGACCCATGTTTGCACATGGGTCACCTTCCCACGAATGCCAGAAACCCACTTTGCCTTCTGGCTAAGTGGGTTTCTTCAGCCAATCAGGGAGTGCCACGTTGTAGCACTCTCCTGATCAGCTGTGTGCTCCTGTCTTCACTGACAGGCAGCACGCGGCAGTGTTACAATGTAGCGCCTATGCGCTACATTGTAACCAATGATGGGAACTTTCTGCTCAGCGGTGACGTCACTTTAGGTCAACCGCAGGGCACAAAGTTCACATCATTGGTTACAATGTAGCGCATAGGCGCTACATTGTAACACTGCCGTGTGCCGCCTGTCAGTGAGGACAGGACCACACAGCTGATCAGGAGAGTGCTACAACGTGGCGCTCCCTGATTGGCTGAAGAAACCCACTTAGCCAGAAGGCAAAGTGGGTTTCTGGCATTCGTGGGAAGGTGACCCATGTGCAAACATGGGTCACCTTTCAGTTCGTGGTCGGGCAACCGTTTTTTTGTTTTATTCAAGTACGTGGATTAACCCTGGATTTGCCGAGGAGCCTGGACCACTGGATCTGGTGAGTAGAATTTCTTCAACAGGTACCCCTTGGATTCTACTGGAGAAGAGGACCGACCTGCGTGGGAACATAAGGTAAGTATGTATGTATGTATGTGTGTATGTATGTAATAAAATTATACTTTCACGGTGTGTGTGTCTTGTGTTTTTTTGGGTATTTTTTTAGTGGTAGTACTACAGGTACCAGCGGGCCCGTTTTTCCGCCGCATGCTGGTACTTGTGGTTCTCCAAGTACCAGCATGCGGGGGAGGCTTGCTGGGACTTGTAGTACTGCTACTAAAAACAATATCTTTTATTTTACAACAAAGGCTATCAGCCCTCCCATCCGCAGCCCATTGGATGGGGGGGGACAGCCTCGGGCTTCACCCCTGGCCCTTGGGTGGCTGGGGGGGGGGACCCCTTGATTGAAGGGGTTCCCACTCCCCCAGGGTACCCCGGCCAGGGGTGACTAGTTGGATTTTTGATGCCACGGCCGCAGGGCGCTGTATAAAAGTGACCCCCGGCTGTGGCATTATCTGTCCAGCTAGTGGAGCCCGGTGCTGGTTTTAAAAATATGGGGGACCCCTACTCTTTTTGTCCCCCGTATTTTTGGGACCAGGACCAGGCGCAGAGCCCGATGCTGGTTGCTTAAATATGGGGGAACCCCTGTCATTTTTTTCACCATATTTCTGCAACCAGGATCGGCTCAAAGAGCCCGAGGCTGGTTATGCTTAGGAGGGGGGACCCCACGCAATTTTTTTTGAAAAAATAAGCACTTTCCCACCCCTTCCCACTGATATACATGCACGGATCTCATGGATCCGTGCATGCCTATCCAATCACGAATAAAAAAAAAAGGTCTGTTTTTTTTTAGCACTTTTTTACGAGTTGTAATTTTTCACGGCAGTGTTTGTTCTTTTTTGGCTTTGCACTTCTTAGTAAATGACCGAGATTCATACTTAAACAGCCGCGTTTTGACCGATGGTGTATTCATTCGTAATTTTTTACCTGAACTTGCAAAAAATTACGAATGCCCTCATCACTGCCGTGATTAGTGTTTAGTAAATGACCGAGATTAACCGAGATGACACTTTGAAGAAAAAACGGCATCTCGGTCAAAATCGGGAGCTTAGTAAATATACCCCATAGTGTAATCCTGCTTACAAATATACCACTAAAATCATACAATATTCCACGTACACTGAATATAAAGCTGGATACCTTATGTGAACTGATAACAGCTAACCAGCGGATAACATCCAATGCGTTTCACCACGACGGAGCTATGTCCTGTCACGCAGACACATTTTGTTAGGATCTGGAAGAAGCGCAGTTCTGCAGCTCCTGCTGAGGATAGTTCTAGCGGCTGTAATCAGTCTCCTGGCCACAAGATTGATAAGCAAGGCTGCAGATAAGAAATAATATGGAAATTATTACAGTATCAATTGGGGCCTATGGATTACTATGTTGCAGACTGTAGAGTAATGATTTGGAATTGAGAAGAATTTATCATGAGACATACCAGCCCACTGTCACTATTACATCAAAAAGTCCCAATCTGTGACCGCACTGGGGGTGGTGCTTATGGGGTAGTGGGTGGGGCTTCATTGGAAAGTTTGTAGAAATATTGTGTAAGCCAGTCAGCAGTAAAATTCATGATAATACAGATACTCAGTAGCTGGTTTTCTCCATGCCAGTAAGAAATATGGCTGACTGACTGTAGTGATGTGAGCAGTCAGCCATTTTGTATATGGACAGGTATATGAGCCCAGTGCACAGCCACATCAGTGGCAGTTGACAGTTGAAGCTCTGGTGGCTGATACTATAGTCTTGCCTTGGAAGAGCGAGCTAGTGTGCTTTGCAGCTAGTGTTATACTTCCAGCGATTTATCTTGTTGTTCAGAGCACAATAAAATCTGTGGTTTTCCTGAACATTTTTTTATTTTATTTTTTTCTATTTGGTGGTTTTATTGGACATCTGGAGATGAGCCGGAGAACGGAGCTGAGACGGCTCCTGGAGAATCAGAGGAGGTGGAGCCGTCACGGAGATCATGGTAAGTGAGATTTTGATACCGTGATTTCAATCTAAGGGGCAGCTTTATCAAAGATTGGATAGAAATTAAGTACTAAGTGATCAGCTTCCAACTGTCATTAAAATAACAGGAGCTGACTGGCTGGTACTTCCCTCTCCCCACATTACCTTTCTCCAAGCTGTGATAAATCTCCGCTATGTCCTCTCAGCCTGTGTGGCATGCGGGTGGCAGTTGGAGTTAGCTGCACATTAGCTATATGTCCTGCCTTATACTATGTGGGAGATTCCTGAAAGCTTGGGGAGAGATAAAAAGGTCTATGTACTAAGACTTGGAGAGAGATAACGTGAAAGGAGATAAATTACAAACCAACCAGTTCCTGTCATTTTTCAACACACAGCCTATAACATGGCAGTTAGGAGCTGATTGGCTGGTACTTTATCTCATCCACTTTATCCCAGGCTTCATACATAGACCCCGATATACCAACCAATCAGCTCCTAACATGTTACAGTCAGAGGGGGAGATATACTAAGCCTTATCCTTAAAGTGATATAGTGGATAGAGATAAAGCACCAGCCAATCAGCTATGTTACAGGCTGGGTTTGAATGATGACAGTTAGCACCTGATTGGCTGCTACTTTATCTCTCTCCAAGCACTGATAAATATCCCCCCATGCTATGTTACCCTGGGTAGCATGCGGGTGGCAGCTGGAGATGTGGCCCCCATACATCAGCAATAAATTAGGGCAATTTGGCATTTTGCAGATCATTGTGTAAACAAAATCCACAATATATGGGGATCACAGATCGCAGATTCTGACCAGTGATTGGTAAATCAGGTTTTTAAATATGTTGTAATTTACAGATCAATTAAAGCTGTAGATTGCTAGTGTATGGTAACAATCAGCAGATTTGCAGACCGTTACTAGTAACATGATGAGACTTTCCAGATTCAGCAGATCTGTATTTGGTGAAAATGATCTGCAATCACTGAACAATATCTGTAATGTATGGGGGCAGATTGGTGGATTGGGGAATCTTTAACCACTTAACTGATGATGTTTCCCTATAAAACCATTCATAACAGTGTTTTCCTTAAAAAAAATGTTATTAATATTACTTAAAAAGTATTTTTTTCAGTATTATATTATCCTCATCTGCAGAGCGTATCTCCTTGTCACACACTGGGGGACACAGTGGGCTGGTGCGGGCGCATGTGATCTGACCATGCTGCACATTATCTCTATGCCCTGCCACACACTTTTTATATATACATAAACCATCCGCCCCTTATGGGTACTGTTCAGTAATAACACCGGTGCTGAGGATTTGGGATCACACGTAACACAAGGCTGATTTAGGATCTATTGAGCTGCCATCTCTATTCAGCTGCTGGACCAATAGGGAGGTGATGCAGTCTGATAACAATGCAATGTGCTCCGAGTGCCAAAATGAACTGGCAATGGGGTGTGATAGATAGTGAAATAAGAAGATCATGGACGGGTGCGAGTGGTGCCGCATTAAACCCTGTGGAGGCCCTTAGGCAGCCGAAATCTCAGAGCCCCCCTCACAAACTATCTCAATATAATTGTAATTTTACCAACCAACAGTCTACGATCTGGAAACTGTAATGTGACTCTGAGGTCTATGGTTTATGTACTATACAGAGTATGGGAGATATGTGGGTCAGGTTGGAGGGATTACATGCATGAGCTGGATGGAAAGTTTTGGGGTGGAAAGAGGAGTGTGAGCAGATAGTGGGGAGTGTACGGGGTCCAGGGTTGGGTGAGATGTCACCAGCAGCCATGAGAAGGTGCTGGGTGAGATAGAGGACATGCCCGGATGAATTGTGGGTGTGAGGTGCTTCTGCTTATGCAGGCCTGAGAGTGCACTGGTGCAGGGAACAAAGCAGCTCATGGTGCAGACTAGCGAGGAGGGACACAGTGATGGGGAACTAATGCAGAGGGAGAAATAGGAGCTGACAGCTGAGCTCTGGGTCCAGCAGCTGAACAGAGATGGACACGGCCAGCTTGGCCCAAAGTAACATGGTGTCTCCGAGTTCACAAAATCACCAAGTCATTGTATGATGTAAGGGGTTTCTCATACTCAGCCCTCAGGACCGCTGACAGGTCACGTGCTGCAGACCCCCTAGCTGGGGCACAGGTGGGCTCATCACTCGCTGTATCTGTCACATTACAAAAGTTCCAGCACATTCATTCCTGACTGACACAGTCTAGGGAGACACAGGAGGTATGGAAAACATGGCCTGTTAGGGGTGCTGAGGACCAAGTATAAGAAACACTGACCTGAACCATTAGAGCTCAGTCCTCAGCATGTTTTCATTTATAGACTAGTTCAGTATTTTTAGATGATTTTCCCGTTCCGCTACTCACTTATGTTCCTTACAGGCTAGACCAGACTCTCCCACACCCCTCACACCCTTATTCCCATCTCTTTATTACCCTACTCCCACCTATTCTACCCCCACTAATGCACCCTCACATCTAGCCCAATCTCCACTCTGAGCCGCTCTCGTTCCTCTGGTGCCTTCTCATTTATTCCCCCTCCGACCACTCATAGATATTATAGGGGCTCCTTGGGATACTTATGGTGGATCTGTCCGAGAATCACAGGGTTCTGGTCAGCGACTGATCGTCTGAATGTCACACTCACTGGTATTACCATTCCCTACTCCACTGCAGACACACACAGCAGTACTCACTCATGCAGCTAAATGCAGCTAATTGTACTGCTGCTGCTCATTAGAAACATCCAGCGCTGCCTCCCTTCTCTGCTCTACTCAACCCTATTTGGAAAATCTACACCTGGAATACATTTCTAGCGTCCTGCCTGAGCACCCCAGCCAGTTTGCATATATATGGGCACCTTATATTTGTCACAACGAGGCCTCCTCCACTATATCCCCTGCTTAGATCTGATATTTTATCACTTAATGATTTGTCATGCCAGCACTCCCCCTTCCTCCTCCCTTCCTGCATGCACCCCTACCAACACTCTCTTCTTTCTCCCCCCTCCTCCTTTTTACCTCTCATTTCCCCTCTTGTCGCTTTTCTTGTCTCCCTATATCGCTTCTGTTTAGTGCAGCTCCCCTCAGGCCTTCTGTTCTACCTGCATTATTCTGTGTCTTTTCTTACTGGATCACCTAGAGATCCATTCTCCCAATGAGAGCGGCTCCTTATTGGTTCCTTTCTTGCTTAATGCTGTAATATTGCTCTTAATGGAAATTTCACTTACAAAAATAACTATAATAAATGAAACAACTCTTATTCTGACAGTCTCTTACAGTGTAACACTATCAATGATATACCAAAATGTTTACTGTAACTCAAGTTATTGATCGGCAATTGATTGGTACATGTTATCGATAGGTAATTGTTATGGCTACTATATAAGATATATCTTTTCAGATGATTCAACCCAGACCGTATTTGAGGAGAGACTGCGGTCTGAGCGCCGAGGAGGTGAAAGGAGAGCTCGTCAGGACACCCAGGAACATCTGCAGAGACCTCAGAGGGAGCAGAGACACCGAAGCCGTTCTCCTCTTCCTGCTCCTGAGATGGCACCAACAGACGGACCAAGTCCAGATCCTCTCCCTGGTCCAAGTCATCTACAGCCAACGTCTCAGCAGCCAGCGGAGAATAGGCAGAATCTCTCGGACATGGTGCACGAGATCGTCATGCAGATGAGGACAGCCGCTGAGGGAGCTGACAATGAGCAGAATATCCCGGCCATTTTGGAAGAGATCATCGAACAGAACAGGCCAGCTGTGGTGGAAGAGATGCACAGGCAGAATGTCCAGGCCCTGCAGCTAAGGATCAGATTTTTCCAATCTACCATCATTGCTGGGGATGAAGCGACACAGTCATGTGCCATCTGTCTGATGCAGTACCAAGATGGGGAGCGAGTGTCTACCCTGCCCTGCAGCCACAAGTACCATCCAAGCTGCATCTCACAGTGGTTTGCAACACATTCCAGCTGTCCCCTGTGCCGCAGAGAGTGCATCCCAGCGCAGATTGAGTGTTGGATCTCCTGAATACGGTAAGAGGAAGATCTAAATTACCACCTTCTCTAGATTCCATACCACCTCCTCCACTCTACTTTGGGCCTACTGCCCACACTGCTCACCGGGCCTAGTGCTCGCCTATTGTGCCATTCTATTGGGTCTAATGCCCCTTTTATATTGCCCGGGCCTAGTGCCTGCCTAATGATTCCCAGGCCTAGCGCCTGCTATGTCCACGGGCCTAGTGCCCGGACCCTGTTGGTCTAGGGTGAGACCGTCTGGATTTGCCCATCCTAATGGCTGTGGCTGGATTAGGCTTGGTCCGGACCCGCCCAACGCGTGGTCTTCGCTGGAGGCGGGATAACTCCCACCACCTCCGGGCTTCCTGGAGTCTACTGGCAGTAATGGCCAGTAAAAGTTTTTTTCCGTTGCACACCGCTGTCCCAGGGCTTCGGCGTCTTATCCACATCTGCGGCGTCGCAACGACTTTTCCAACCTGCGGCCTAGCGCCGGATGAAGAGATACCACAGCTTAGTGCTGATTTATCACACCTGTAGACTAGCGCCGACTTATCCAACCTGCGGCCTAGCGCAGGATCAAGAAATACTACGGCCTAGTGCCGACTTACCACACCTGCGGTTAATCGCACAATGTAAGACTACTGGGCATTGTGCCCTTGCCTATACCAACCTTGTCGTCCACATAGTAGCTTTGGGCTTACCGCCCACTGTGCCCTGGCCAACTGTTGCCTATCTGTGGGACTTTGCTGCCATGGGCGTGTTGCCCGCCTACCTGAAATGATCCAAATGCTTTGGGCCTATTGCTCATTTACCTGAGCCTCTTACAATAGTTTTGGGCCTAATGACCACGGGACCCCGACCTATTGCTGCCGTTAGGGGCTAAAGATTCTATCCACGGGCCTAGTGTCCATGTAGTGTGCAGCTCTATTGGGCCTTATGCCCACACTGCTCACCGGGCCTAGTGCTCGCCTATTGTGCCATTCTATTGGGCCTAATGCCCCTTTATGTCACCCAGGCCTAGTGTCCGCGTAATGAATCCCAGGTCTTGTGCCTGCTATGTCCACGGGCCTAGTGCCCGAACCCTGTTGGTCTAGTGTGGGACCGTCTGGATTTACTCATCCTAATGGCTGTGGCTGGATGAAGCTTGGTCCAGACCCGCCCAACGCGTGGTCTTCGCCGGAGGCGGGATGTCTCCTACCACCTCCGGGCTTCCTGGAGTATTCACCTGGGCAGTGGTGGCCAGTAAAAGCTCTTTTCCATCGCACACTACTGTCCCAGGGCTTTGACGTCTTATCCACATTTGCGGCGTTGCGCCGACTTATCCAACCTGCGGCCTAGCGGCGGCTGAAGAGATACCACAGCTTAGCGTTGACTTACCACATTTGTAGACTAGCGCCGACTTATCCAACCTGCGGTCTAGCGCAGGATCAAGTGATACTACGGCCTAGTGCCGATTTACCACACCTGCGGTTAATCGCACATTGTAAGACAACTAGGCCTTGTGCCCTTGCCTATACCAACCTTGTCATCCACACAATAGCTTTGGGCTTACCACCCACTGTCCCTCAGCCTATTGTTGTGTATCTGGGGGACTTTGCTGCCATGGGCCTGTTGCCCGCCTACTTAATATGATCCAAATGTTTTGGGCCTATTGCCCACCTACCTGAGCTTTGTGCCTAATGACCACGGGGCCCAGACCTATTGCTTCTGTTGAGAGCTAAATCTTCTATCCATGGGCCTAGTGCCCACCTAATGTGCAAGTCTATTGGGCCTACTGCCCACACTGCTCCTCGGGCCTAGTGCCCACTTATTGTGCCAGTCTATTGGGCCTTATGCCCCTTTATTTCCACCGGGCCTAGTGCGCACCTAATGCGACCCAGGCCTAGTGCCTGCTATGCCCACGGGCCTAGTCTCAAACTCTGGTGGTCTAGGGTGGGAACGTCTGGATTTATCCATCCTAAGGGCTGTGGTTGGGCCAAGCTTTGTCCAGACCCGTCCACCGCGTGGTCTTCACCAGAGGCGGGATGGCTCCCACCACCTCCGGGCTTCCTGGAGTCTTCACCTCGGCAGTGGTGGCCAGTAAAAGCTCTTTTCTGTCGCACACCGCTGTCCCAGGGCTTCCGGCGTCTTCACCGACAAGCGTCGGATCTTTGATCTTCACCCGGCGGGCGGCGGTGTGTAACAGCTCTTTCACAACTGCCACCACCCTCCTGGACTTCCGGCGCCTTCCCCTGCGTCTTCTATCTTCAATCTTCGGGAGCTCTTCACTGCTCCCTCCCGGCTGACATACTGCTCACCCGTGCCCGATGCTGGCTGATATAAGCCAGTGTTAGGAGGCGGGGCTATGATGTAGCGAGCCAGGATTGACTCGCCGCCGCCGCCACTCGATGCAAGTACGCCGCCATTACACACGTGGAGCGGAAGAGGTTATTCACCAACGCCTCCATGGCCGCTGCTGAACTCTGCAGCCAGTTGGGCAGGTGGGGACTGGACCAGACACGGCCCAGGTCCCCAGCGCTGCCTGGTTCCACTGCCGGTTCCTTCCCCATAGGACGGCACCAGGATCCCTCTTGATCCCAGCCCGACCCAGGAAAGGAAGAACAGAGCACATAGTAGCAGGTCCAGTGACTGCGCTAGTACACTGGGCATTGCTACACATGTGCAGTACAGGTCCATGACATTGGTCAAACTACGGTATTAGATCATCAGTGATTCACAGTCTGATTCCGCTTGAGGGTGGGGTGGGGTGGCAACAGCCTGTTTCTCAAAATGGATTTGTGTCGCCGCTGTTTTTAGGGAGGGACTAGGCCAGGATTATCCGCCTGAGGTTGTAGATTTCATGGCTCCTTCATAGTAGATGCGGTGGCTGACTTGCGCGACTCCTTGGGTCACTCAGCCGGCCGATAGTGTTGCAGAAGATCTGATACTGCCTCCTAGGAAGCAGCTCGGATCAGTAATGCACGCAGGAGGCATGACGCATCCTGCTGTATTACCATATTAGCGCTACCACTGCTGCTTTTGTATAAGCAGCAGATATAGTTCCTCCATCCACATCTGAATCAGGCCCACTGCTCCTACTGGCCAGTGGCCATCTTATGTGTAGCACTGGGGGAATCCTTTGCATACCCCACAGCCGTCCTGCTTTGGATAGGATAGTCCCGCTTTTCTGGAACTGTCAGGCTGTCCCATCCGCGGGGCGCAATGTCCCGGGGTGAGGGGAGTTAGGGGGAGCACTCTAACCCGTGCTCTGCATAGCATACATGCCATGTGCAAGGAATCTACCAGAGCCTGATTCAGGAGGCGTCTTATGCAAATAGACATCACCTGATGGCTTCTCTGATCTGCTGCTGTTCTGATCATTGTACCACCTGTGTTAGCATCGGTCATCTGAGTAAACCTCAGGCCTTGACGCACCAAGAAAACGGGTCCGACATCAGTGGCGGAACTTGAGGGTGTTGGGCTCAGGTTCAAAAATATGCTCTGGGCCCCCCTCCGTCATACGGGGGTTTTCGCATCGGCGATGTCATTTATAGCTTTCGCTTTTGCTCCCCTTGTAGTGGCTATGGCCCCTGATTCTGCACTGCCCTTGACCATGGTTCAGGGCTGGGGTCTTATTTCCGTCCCGTCCAGACCGGCGATGCAGCAGTTTTTGCAGGCATGTCAGGACATGGGAGCGGCTGTTGTCCAACTGGGTATGAGCGCACCTGCAACAGTAGAGTATACTAGGGCGCCCGCTATGGTTTCTCCTCCCCTTTTGCCCACCTCAGTAGCTTCATCTTCGGAGGCGGCTTTAACTCCTTTTTCAGAGTTTGGTGAAGAGCTGAGAGAAGATGAAGCTGTTTCCTCGGTGGAGGCGTTGGTGACTGGTCAGACCGAGACTTCAGGTGAGGCAGAGCCAGATTAAGGGGGGGCCAGAGGATATGTTACCCTGGGCCCCCTCGCCTCTTCGGGGCCCCCCATGATGGACCAATTTTGTCTTTCAGAGATAGAGACAGCAGCTTTGTCTACATCTCTGCAGCGGCCGGGGCCACCCGCAGTCACAATCAGAGTGCCTGCCTGGCTGCTCCTCACAGAGAGCTCTGATAGGCAGAGCTCTCTGCATTGGATACATTACACCCACACAGCTGAGGCCGGGAGCTACTGAGCATGTGCAGCAGCAGATCAGCTCACATGGACTCCAGCAGTGACTCTCCTCCTCTTCCTGTTTTGGTTAATTTTGTATGTGTATGCGTGTGTTTTGTAGGTATGCTGTGTATTTATGTATGCTGTGTGTGTGTAGGTATGCTGTATATGTATGTATGTATGCTGTATGTGTGTGTAGGAATGCTGTGTGTATGCTGTGTATGTATGTATGTATGCTGTCTGTGTGTGGGTATGCTGTATGTATGTATACATGCTGTGTGTATGTATGCATGATGGGTGTGTGTAGGTATGCTATACATGTATGTATACTACGTGTGTATGTATGATGTGTGTGTTGTGTGTATGTATGCTGTGTGTATGTATGCTGTGTGTATATAAGCATGCTATGTGTGTTTGTAGGAATGCTGTCTATGTATGTATGTACAGTATGTGTGTGTGTATGTATGTATGTTTTGTGTATGTATGCATATGTGTTTGTATATATGCTGTATGTGTTGTGTGTATGAACGTATGTGTGTATGCATTCTATGTGTGTAGGTATGCTGTGTGAATGTATGTACGTATATATGCTGTGTGCGTGGGGATTCCGAATGTCATTATGCTGACCTCGGCATCCCTAGCGGTGGAATGCCGGCAGGAGGCGAGCACAACTTAGCCCCATGCGGGCTCGGTGGTGAGTTACGCTCACGACAGGTTTTATTCTCTCTCATAGAGGGGGAATCACCTACCTCGCCGGTATACCGGCGGCGGCATGGTGCCCCCGTTGGGATCTCAGCGTCTGTATTGTGACTGCCGGGATCCCGACTGTCGGTATGCTAACTGGGGATTCAGAGGATGATGGCTCTGGCTCTGCTACTAGCGCGGTCAGGGCATGGAAGCAAGCTGCTAAGGGGGTATTCAATTTATTCAATTACGTGCCTTTTTTTACCAGTCAAAAAAATGGCAATAATTCGACACAGGGCATTCAGTTGCGGGCTTTTCACCCGTTTTTTAATCCATTTTCGCCCATGCCATTTCACTTTTTTTGGTTGAAAAATGAACGAAAACACCTGCGAATTTGCCAAAACACGTGTATCTGCGGTGGATTCCCCGATACGTGTGGTTTTCGCCAGTGCCGGATTTTTCGACCAGTCAAAAAAAACGTCTCGGGCATTGAATAGGGCGAATGTAAATTCGACCTAAAAATGGGTGAAAAGTGCAGTTCTTTCGACTCGTCGAAAAAAACAGTACTAATTGAATACGCCACTAAGTATGCTAGGCAAGAGGCGGTTAGGCGTGATTGACTATGCTCTGGCGAGTTCAGATAGTTTGCGCAGGCCTTAGCAGCGTTTAGGCGCATGCAGGAATTGTTGCGCTGTTTGTTGCGTGTTGCGCTGTCTTGTACGTCTCCCCCTGTCCTCCCTACTCGGGGATTAGCTACTCGCCACTGTTGGCAGTGGGAGTTTAGAGGGATTTAACAATTTTTTACCTGGACTGACGGACTTAATTCGACTTAATTATACTTGATTTGGCTAATTGGATTTCAATTATGTGTCCCTCAGCAGGTTTTAAGTTTTACCTCTGACCGAGTTTACTTGTGTGACCCCCTCCCCCCTTTATTTGTTTTACCTATCCTATTGTATCTATATGTTGCTTCGATTGGCCTGAAGCTCGTTTACATGGAATTTCCATGATTTTTTTTTCTTTTTGGCAGATCGTCAGGGTGATAGGCGCAAGGGTTGCATAGCTGGCCGCGCATGTTTTCTGCTCAGCTAGGTTTATGGCTTTAAAATTAATGTATGGCGTAAACTTAATTTCTCTTTTATTTACCGTTTAAAGCTCATTTAAATAAATTGCTAACAGTTTCTGCCAAATTCACGTCTCCGTGTCGTTATTTTATGTAAGGTTTATGTTGGGTATCACTGATGCATACATAGCGCAATCCTCAGCCGTTAGGAGGGTGAGTATAACCCTTACTGCCCCCTGTGCTGTACCTGTGTGTATGTTATCAGGGGTAAGAGGGGATGTGTCTGAGGCCTGGGAGCCAGTAGGCAGGTTACTTATATAGCACGTCAGAGCTGCACAGCAATGTCCATAGGGGTTATACATGTAACATGGTTACAGACTAGCACATCTCGTTACTAATATACTAGATAATAGAAGGGGAGGAGAGAGCTCTACTACAGCAGCTACAGCTGACTTTCTGCGGGAGGAGAGGACACAAAGGGGGAGAAATCCTGAAGATGCCGGTGGCAAGAGCTGATCGGGGGAAGCAGTGGAGGGGTCATTGGCAGAGACAAGTGGGTGGGAGTGTAAGGTGAGCTGAGAAGGGAAATGTAGGGAGAAGAGTGGGTAAGGGCTTTGTAGGTGAGTATGAGGAGTTACATTTTATTCTGTGGGGTATAGGGAGCCCATAGAGTACCTGGCACAGGTGAGCAGCAGAGGCAGAGCGACGAGAGGAAAATGAGGTGGGCAGCACAGATAAGGGTAGACTGAGTGGGTGAGATGGTAATTGGGAACACCAGAGAGGAAGATATTACAGTAACACTGGGGAGAGAGGAGGGGATGGGCAAGGGACTGAATGTGGGGGGATAAGAGGGAATGGAGGTTATAGATTGCACCAATGGGTACCATTATTATAAATTAAAATAGCGTAATTAGGATGAAAAAATACTGATCTATTGATGGAACAGTGATGATTTCAATGAGGTCCAACTGATTCATGTCTAACCTGTGGCAGCCCCCTCCCCGTCACTCCTGTGCCACCCTGGGGTGCCTCGGGACACTTGCAGGGGTGCCTTGGATTGGTGGTCCAGGACCACTTCAAATTATTTATGGTCAATGTAATAGGCAAAACCAGTGCCGGTGGCTGCCATTCCTAACAGAAGCAAATCGTGTCGCTGACCACACAATTACACCTAATAATGACATATAATAAGAATTTACTTACCGATAATTCTATTTCTCGGAGTCCGTAGTGGATGCTGGGGTTCCTGAAAGGACCATGGGGAATAGCGGCTCCGCAGGAGACAGGGCACAAAAAGTAAAGCTTTACGATCAGGTGGTGTGTACTGGCTCCTCCCCCTATGACCCTCCTCCAAGCCTCAGTTAGGATACTGTGCCCGGACGAGCGTACACAATAAGGAAGGATTTATGAATCCCGGGTAAGACTCATACCAGCCACACCAATCACACCGTACAACCTGTGATCTAAACCCAGTTAACAGTATGATAACAGAGGAGCCTCTGAAAGATGGCTCCCTACAACAATAACCCGAATTAGGTAACAATAACTATGTACAATTATTGCAGATAATCCGCACTTGGGATGGGCGCCCAGCATCCACTACGGACTCCGAGAAATAGAATTATCGGTAAGTAAATTCTTATTTTCTCTATCGTCCTAGTGGATGCTGGGGTTCCTGAAAGGACCATGGGGATTATACCAAAGCTCCCAAACGGGCGGGAGAGTGCGGATGACTCTGCAGCACCGAATGAGAGAACTCCAGGTCCTCCTTAGCCAGGGTATCAAATTTGTAGAATTTTACAAACGTGTTCTCCCCCGACCACGTAGCCGCTCGGCAGAGTTGTAATGCCGAGACCCCTCGGGCAGCCGCCCAAGAAGAACCCACCTTCCTTGTGGAGTGGGCTTTTACCGATTTTGGCTGTGGCAGGCCTGCCACAGAATGTGCAAGCTGAATCGTACTACAAATCCAGCGAGCAATAGTCTGCTTAGACGCAGGAGCGCCCAACTTGTTGGGAGCATATAGTATAAACAGTGAGTCAGATTTCCTGACTCCAGCTGTCCTTGAAATGTATATTTTTAAAGCTCTGACAACGTCCAACAACTTGGAGTCCTCCAAGTCGCTTGTAGCCGCAGGCACTACAATAGGCTGGTTCAGATGAAATGCTGACACCACCTTAGGGAGAAAATGCGGACGAGTCCGCAGTTCTGCCCTGTCCGAATGGAAAATCAGATATGGGCTTTTGTAAGATAAAGCTGCCAGTTCTGACACTCTCCTGGCCGAAGCCAGGGCTAGTAGCATGGTCACTTTCCATGTGAGATATTTCAAATCCACAGTTTTTAGTGGTTCAAACCAATGAGATTTGAGAAAGTCCAAAACAACATTGAGCTCCCACGGTGCCACTGGAGGCACCACAGGGGGCTGTATATGCAGCACTCCCTTAACAAAAGTCTGGACTTCAGGAACTGAAGCCAATTCTTTCTGGAAGAAAATCGACAGGGCCGAAATTTGAACCTTAATAGATCCCAATTTGAGACCCATAGACAATCCTGATTGCAGGAAATGTAGGAATCGACCCAGTTGAAATTCCTCCGTCGGAGCACTCCGATCCTCGCACCACGCAACATATTTTCGCCAAATGCGGTGATAATGTTGCGCGGTTACTTCCTTCCTTGCTTTAATCAAAGTAGGAATGACTTCTTCCGGCATGCCTTTTTCCTTTAGGATCCGGCGTTCAACCGCCATGCCGTCAAACGCAGCCGCGGTAAGTCTTGAAACAGACAGGGACCCTGCTGAAGCAAGTCCCTTCTCAGAGGTAGAGGCCACGGATCTTCCGTGATCATCTCTTGAAGTTCCGGGTACCAAGTCCTTCTTGGCCAATCCGGAACCACTAGTATCGTTCTTACGCCTCTTTGCCGTATAATTCTCAATACTTTTGGTATGAGAGGCAGAGGAGGAAACACATACACCGACTGGTACACCCAAGGCGTTACCAGCGCGTCCACAGCTATTGCCTGCGGATCTCTTGACCTGGCGCAATACCTGTCCAGTTTTTTGTTGAGGCGAGACGCCATCATGTCCACCATTGGTCTTTCCCAACGGGTTACCAGCATGTGGAAAACTTCTGGATGAAGACCCCACTCTCCCGGGTGAAGGTCGTGTCTGCTGAGGAAGTCTGCTTCCCAGTTGTCCACTCCCGGGATGAACACTGCTGACAGTGCTATCACATGATTCTGTTGCCTTATAGGTAATTGTCTGCACTTAGTATAATATTAGGGCAATGGATATTGTCTGAATCAAAATATAATTCATTATAAATAGGCGATGTTACCATAGTGGACAGTATACTGGATATATATAGTAAGGAATAGATATGAAATAAGTTTGAATGTATGAGGTAATGTTTAGCTGATTTAAGAAATTAGGTTTGTGTATGTGTTTATATAGATATACTGTATATTTGTGTTTTACAGCAAGATGGTAAAAAATAGTGTAGGGAACAGGTTTATTCTGCTCTAGTCATAAATAAGGCCAGAGAGGTTACAGTAAGATCAAGAGTCATTGTAGAGAAAAGGTATTAGGCCATAAATGATAATAGGTATGTGACAGAGCTCTGTTGGTCATTGGAATTCACAGGTGTGCTTACAGTAGATCAGAATCTACTGGTTTGTCTATTGTCCAGTGAAGGTTAAAAGCTAGGGAGTATAAATTAACTACTATGAAAAGAGATCACATCCATTGATAAAACATTGTGTAACCGACCCCAGGAAAACTTGTCAATACAACAGAACTTTGGATGAAAAGACATTCCAGATTTTACAATACTATACTTGCTTAAGGCAGTGTGGACACCACACTTTTATGACACCATGCCTCCGTGAACAGGACACGACAGCCCAGTTCAATGTTTGTTTTATTACACCTTGGAATCTGACAAACCTATAATTACCTATTCCATTGGAAACTATGAGAATATGATAGTTTGAATTGGTAAAATATGAGATAAAAGGACCAGACTTGTAGTTAGGAGTTAGAAGGAAGAGGGAGAGGGAGAAGAAGAAGGAGAAGGAAGGAAGTCAGTCAGGAGGAGAAGTCATGGAGAACATGCAGAAGGAATGATTCTTGGGATGGCAATCTTTAACTTGCAAGTATACATTTTATGTTAGCAATTGAAACTGTTTGTGAAACTTATGTCATGTTGTTTTATGTTATGTAACGAAGGAAGCATATATAATTATAATTAGTATATATATCACTACTGTGTATATCTTATTCTGTACGATTTGATCTGCCTGTAAATAAAGAATCATATAAAAAGAGCGGTAATATTCAAGCTTGAACTCTCTTTAAGGAATCTTAACTTAATAACTTCATAAGTCATATGTATAAGGACTGCATATATGTATCAGCCAATTAGTTTGTAAGCCTGACATAATATATTTGCAGATATATATGATAAATGCATATTAATTGAAATATATCCATATATTAAATACCATATATGATATATTAAATATTAATATTCATAAATATGATTCCATAAAATATTGATTTATGGAATCATATTTATGAATATTAATATTTAATATATCATATATGGTATTTAATATATGGATATATTTCAATTAATATGCATTTATCATATATATCTGCAAATATATTATGTCAGGCTTACAAACTAATTGGCTGATACATATATGCAGTCCTTATACATATGACTTATGAAGTTATTAAGTTAAGATTCCTTAAAGAGAGTTCAAGCTTGAATATTACCGCTCTTTTTATATGATTCTTTATTTACAGGCAGATCAAATCGTACAGAATAAGATATACACAGTAGTGATATATATACTAATTATAATTATATATGCTTCCTTCGTTACATAACATAAAACAACATGACATAAGTTTCACAAACAGTTTCAATTGCTAACATAAAATGTATACTTGCAAGTTAAAGATTGCCATCCCAAGAATCATTCCTTCTGCATGTTCTCCATGACTTCTCCTCCTGACTGACTTCCTTCCTTCTCCTTCTTCTTCTCCCTCTCCCTCTTCCTTCTAACTCCTAACTACAAGTCTGGTCCTTTTATCTCATATTTTACCAATTCAAACTATCATATTCTCATAGTTTCCAATGGAATAGGTAATTATAGGTTTGTCAGATTCCAAGGTGTAATAAAACAAACATTGAACTGGGCTGTCGTGTCCTGTTCACGGAGGCATGGTGTCATAAAAGTGTGGTGTCCACACTGCCTTAAGCAAGTATAGTATTGTAAAATCTGGAATGTCTTTTCATCCAAAGTTCTGTTGTATTGACAAGTTTTCCTGGGGTCGGTTACACAATGTTTTATCAATGGATGTGATCTCTTTTCATAGTAGTTAATTTATACTCCCTAGCTTTTAACCTTCACTGGACAATAGACAAACCAGTAGATTCTGATCTACTGTAAGCACACCTGTGAATTCCAATGACCAACAGAGCTCTGTCACATACCTATTATCATTTATGGCCTAATACCTTTTCTCTACAATGACTCTTGATCTTACTGTAACCTCTCTGGCCTTATTTATGACTAGAGCAGAATAAACCTGTTCCCTACACTATTTTTTACCATCTTGCTGTAAAACACAAATATACAGTATATCTATATAAACACATACACAAACCTAATTTCTTAAATCAGCTAAACATTACCTCATACATTCAAACTTATTTCATATCTATTCCTTACTATATATATCCAGTATACTGTCCACTATGGTAACATCGCCTATTTATAATGAATTATATTTTGATTCAGACAATATCCATTGCCCTAATATTATACTAAGTGCAGACAATTACCTATAAGGCAACAGTCGCCCCCTTGTGGCCATGAGAAATTCTTTTGATTGGCCACACATTAAACTAGCGTAATTGCTTCCAAATACATTTCAAAATATTTCTTCAAACATAACTTTCGTTGTAACCATAATATATACCATAAGTGTAATAATAATAACCATTATGATTTTAAAAATCTCTAAAAATTCTTAGCTTACCTAACCTTATTCTACTTTTTAACTAAAGCAGACAAAACTGAGGTTTTTATTCAGTATTCATGAGGAAAACTAATTTCTACAGACATTTGGAATACCATAGCCCAATTGTAGACCTTTTTTCTGTATCTGGATCAGTACGTTTGGACATTTTTGCTGTTCTTGTATGTAGCAATTTACTGGGATAAGACTGTCATCTGCGTGGTTTGCTTGCAATTGGAGATGCCTTGCGTTTGCATTATGGCCTTGCGTTTGCAACATTTGCACCATTACTAGAAGTAGAATTCTTCGTAGCAGCTGCTCCTTTGCTTGCCATTTCGCTGTTTGAGGCAGAGGGCTGTGTACGTCGAGTGCTGTGTCTTGAACATTCAGTACTTGTGACGACCCTCAGTAATAGTAATAGTCTTTATACAGTCTTTAGCAGTTCTGTTTCCTTTGCGTTTATCCAATGCCGCAGTTGTGACCAGTGTCCATATTGCTTTTGCACAAACAGGTTGTGATTTTGAATAGAACAGGCATATATGAAACAGTCTTTTTTTTTTTTTTTTTCTTTCTTTCTTTCTTTCCTTGCTTGTTAATAGTAGGTCTTAATTGTCTTCGGGCAATAGTACCACAAATGGCTGTGAGTAGTACACCTACTCTGTTCTGTATTTCCTCACTGAATAAATTACCATGCAGTCTTAAATCTCCTTATTCTACCTTGTACCTATTTATACATCTCAATCTTACATAAACTTATACCAGTTTAACCCATATAAAGGCGTTTTCTATCCTACCTATATTTTGACTAATAATTATTTAAAATGCTTTTGATGTGTATATAGTAACATCCTATCAATACAATAAATGAATATAATTTTGCTTCAAACAGATATTAAATATCATTTAGGAATGGCTTTAAATATATCTAATTCCATCCAATATTATTTTATATGCAGCCATGTGCATATACAGTGACCCTGTTATGCTACAAATAATTATCTTAGACTTGTGACAGTCTTTATTAAGAGAATTATTCATCCCACTTAATAATCTCGGCCCAATTTGTTATAACGTGGTATACCATCCTGTATTAGATATTTAATTACTTTTGAAGCTTTTACGAAGGAAGCATAGGTAGTATCTATTGTGTAATATATAAAAAAAACATAAAATATTTACAAGGTATATATGCAATGATATAAAATATATCTCAGACAAATGTTTACATATATGTGATTAAGGTATATGAAGGGATGAGACAGTTCTGTATAATCACAGTGATGAGATGTGCTGTACACTGTTGTGGGAGTGTACATGTAGTTTGAAAGACAAGTAATGATTACTTGTGATGAAAGGGTTAATGAAAACCTTCCCCTTTCTTGTGAAACTGGAAAACTCCTTGAGGATTTGTCCATATATCAGTCTTTAGGGATGCTATGTAGATTTTGCTGGATAGCAGCGATGAAAGGGTTAATGAAGACCTTTTCCCTTGTAAATTGGAGTCTTTTTGGAGTCTTGCACCATTCTGTATACAGGTTGCCAGGATTACTATGAATCAAACAAAAATACATACAATGACTATCACAGATATTTATACAGTGATTTAACATAGCTTGCTATGCATTCTGTCCTATCTGCTGCATGTTATCAGGTACAGAATTTACAAATGTGTCTTTTAACGATTGAATAACAAACAAACAATTGTTTCTGGCCTGTGCCAATCTTTCCTGTCACATTGTGTGTCAATGACAGCACAATTGTCGCTGCAGATATGATGCAGGTTTAATTTGGAAACTGTGGCTGTTTGAACATCAAAGCAAACAATGGCTTCATTGGATCTAACAAGTAAAGGAATGATACTACCGTATTCACTTGTGACCATACTCCCTTGTGATGCAGCCTGGTCCCAGACTGTCTTTAACCATAGCGTTTGCTGCTTGGTGTGGCTCCTTAGTTTGGAAGAATCTTGGAGCTTCTGAAAAAACCTACTTTTGTGGGGAGAGAAACTTGTTAAACTTTGCCAAATATGTATTGCAGGTCCCAGGGCTTTCTGTCTTTCCACACCTGTAATAAAATGGTTATGGCACCAGGGCATAAAAACATTTTCATCCTGGTGATCCTTTTTGTCATTGTTAATTGGTGTGTGGTTTGCAGAATGACACTCTGCATGTGGTCTCTCTGAGAGCATGCAAACATTTGCACCATCACTAGAAGTCTCTGAGTGCTCTGTGGGGGTTACATAAGTTTGGGAACTTTGTTTGTAAACATGCATTCCTGAATTAATTTCATGGATTTTCCCTTTAAACATGTTTCCAGGTGAATACATTTCAAGGTTTGCAACTCTGGTTGCCATGGGAGTTTTCACCATGGGGAACTTCCCCACCCCTGTGTGCACTGTACTGCTGCTATCAGTGTTTAAATCTGCTGACAATTCACCTTTGCCTAAGGGCATAACAAATTCTTCATTTACCTTGGGAACTCTGAGAGTGTATTCAGCAGAATACTCATAATCTGAGTTACAATGATCTTCCCCCTTACTAGACACAGTATAGGGGACATCTCCTATTGCTGCTACCTCCTTTACATTAATGTGCTGTCTGATGATAGACACATCCGGCACATTGCTACTTTCTTCCTTTACCACAGAGGCTGTTCTGCTGGTGGTCTGTGTGACCATAGCAGACTCCATGCGCTGCACATTGATGCAGTCCTGCAACATGTAACTTTCCTTAATTTTAGGATCTTGACTGATTAAGTCATTTCTGACTCCTGTAGACTCTGTGTACAGAGTTTCACATACCTCAACACTATTCCTGTTTGGTGTTTCTATCTCAGCTTGCTTGCTGGATGTTATCTCTTCATCAGAGATCTTGACAATTTGATTACAAACTGTCAGGCTTTTCGCTTCTGCCCCAAACTTTTTCTGTTTATTTTTCTGTTTAAGGGACTTAAATAACGAATGCATTTTTGCATTAATGGTCAGGCACGCCTTACGAAGACGTGAACCTGATTCTTCTTTACATTTCTGTTTGGCTTCTAGAGCCGCAGTTCTGCGCATTTTTCTAAATGCTACAGAAAACTTTTGCATTTTTAACATTTCAATGCTAAATTTATATATTCTTTGTTTTTAGTACTGAAGGTATCCTCTCCTTAAGATTGACCGGTGTCTTAAGGTTAAACTCTAATACCTGGTACATTTATACATTTATTTGGAAATACTCTTTTCCACTGTGCACATTTTCTATTCTAGGCCTTTAAATTCTTTATTCTCATTTGTAACCTATTCCACTGTGATCTTGTATTTTGCCAGCAGGCTTATAGCCTTTGGTGCTGCTTCCTAATAGATATTATGTTAGTTAAAATAACGTATATTGCACTAACACATTTATCCTAGGTTATACAGAATACAAAATTGACATTACACAATGGTAATAAATTTTCATAGATACATCCCCACCGTGATTCTGCAGATTTGGTAGCCAGCTTATAGCATCTGCTACTCCTCATAAATATTATAGATCAGATAATCAGATTCAGTAATAACAAGTCCAATTCGTGGTCGCCAATATTGATTTATGGAATCATATTTATGAATATTAATATTTAATATATCATATATGGTATTTAATATATGGATATATTTCAATTAATATGCATTTATCATATATATCTGCAAATATATTATGTCAGGCTTACAAACTAATTGGCTGATACATATATGCAGTCCTTATACATATGACTTATGAAGTTATTAAGTTAAGATTCCTTAAAGAGAGTTCAAGCTTGAATATTACCGCTCTTTTTATATGATTCTTTATTTACAGGCAGATCAAATCGTACAGAATAAGATATACACAGTAGTGATATATATACTAATTATAATTATATATGCTTCCTTCGTTACATAACATAAAACAACATGACATAAGTTTCACAAACAGTTTCAATTGCTAACATAAAATGTATACTTGCAAGTTAAAGATTGCCATCCCAAGAATCATTCCTTCTGCATGTTCTCCATGACTTCTCCTCCTGACTGACTTCCTTCCTTCTCCTTCTTCTTCTCCCTCTCCCTCTTCCTTCTAACTCCTAACTACAAGTCTGGTCCTTTTATCTCATATTTTACCAATTCAAACTATCATATTCTCATAGTTTCCAATGGAATAGGTAATTATAGGTTTGTCAGATTCCAAGGTGTAATAAAACAAACATTGAACTGGGCTGTCGTGTCCTGTTCACGGAGGCATGGTGTCATAAAAGTGTGGTGTCCACACTGCCTTAAGCAAGTATAGTATTGTAAAATCTGGAATGTCTTTTCATCCAAAGTTCTGTTGTATTGACAAGTTTTCCTGGGGTCGGTTACACAATGTTTTATCAATGGATGTGATCTCTTTTCATAGTAGTTAATTTATACTCCCTAGCTTTTAACCTTCACTGGACAATAGACAAACCAGTAGATTCTGATCTACTGTAAGCACACCTGTGAATTCCAATGACCAACAGAGCTCTGTCACATACCTATTATCATTTATGGCCTAATACCTTTTCTCTACAATGACTCTTGATCTTACTGTAACCTCTCTGGCCTTATTTATGACTAGAGCAGAATAAACCTGTTCCCTACACTATTTTTTACCATCTTGCTGTAAAACACAAATATACAGTATATCTATATAAACACATACACAAACCTAATTTCTTAAATCAGCTAAACATTACCTCATACATTCAAACTTATTTCATATCTATTCCTTACTATATATATCCAGTATACTGTCCACTATGGTAACATCGCCTATTTATAATGAATTATATTTTGATTCAGACAATATCCATTGCCCTAATATTATACTAAGTGCAGACAATTACCTATAAGGCAACAATTCTCTGCCCAGCGAAGAATCCTTGCAGCTTCTGCCATTGCACTCCTGCTTCTTGTGCCGCCCTGTCTGTTCACATGGGCGACTGCCGTGATGTTGTCCGACTGGATCAACACCGGTTTTCCTTGAAGCAGAGGTTCTGCCTGGCTTAGAGCATTGTAGATTGCTCTTAGTTCCAGAATGTTTATGTGAAGAGACGTTTCCAGGCTCGACCACACGCCCTGGAAGTTTCTTCCTTGTGTGACTGCTCCCCAGCCTCTCAGGCTGGCGTCCGTGGTCACCAGGATCCAATCCTGTATGCCGAATCTGCGGCCCTCCAATAGATGAGCACTCTGCAACCACCACAGAAGAGATACCCTTGTCCTTGGAGACAGGGTTATCCGCTGGTGCATCTGAAGATGCGACCCTGACCATTTGTCCAACAGATCCCTCTGGAAAATTCTTGCGTGGAATCTGCCGAATGGAATTGCTTCGTAAGAAGCCACCATTTTTCCCAGGACTCTTGTGCATTGATGTACAGACACCTTTCCTGGTTTTAGGAGGTTCCTGACAAGTTCGGATAACTCCTTGGCTTTTTCCTCCGGGAGAAAAACCTTTTTCTGAACCGTGTCCAGAATCATCCCTAGGAACAGCAGACGTGTTGTCGGAATTAACTGGGATTTTGGAATATTCAGAATCCACCCGTGCTGTTTTAGCACTTCTTGAGACAGTGCTAATCCCATCTCTAGCTGTTCTCTGGACCTTGCCCTTATTAGGAGATCGTCCAAGTATGGGATAATTAATACGCCTTTTCTTCGAAGAAGAATCATCATCTCGGCCATTACCTTGGTAAAGACCCGAGGTGCCGTGGACAATCCAAACGGCAGCGTCTGAAACTGATAGTGACAGTTCTGTACGACGAACCTGAGGTACCCCTGGTGTGAGGGGTAAATTGGAACGTGGAGATACGCATCCTTGATGTCCAAGGATACCATAAAGTCCCCTTCTTCCAGGTTCGCTATCACTGCTCTGAGTGACTCCATCTTGAACTTGAACTTCTTTATGTACAGGTTCAAGGATTTCAGATTTAGAATAGGTCTTACCGAGCCATCCGGCTTCGGTACCACAAATAGAGTGGAATAATACCCCTTTCCTTGTTGTAAAAGAGGTACCTTGACTATCACCTGCTGAGAGTACAGCTTGTGAATGGCTTCCAAGACCGTCACCCTGTCGGAGGGGGACGTTGGTAAAGCAGACTTCAGGAAACGGCGAGGTGGATCCGTCTCTAGTTCCAACCTGTACCCCTGAGATATTATCTGCAGGATCCAGGGATCTACCTGCGAGTGAGCCCACTGCGCGCTGAAATTCTTGAGACGACCCCCCACCGCCCCCGAGTCCGCTTGAGAAGCCCCAGCGTCATGCTGAGGCTTTTGTAGAAGCGGGGGAGGGCTTCTGTTCCTGGGAAGGAGCTGCCTGTTGCAGTCTCTTCCCCCTTCCTCTGCCTCGTGGCAGATATGAATATCCCTTTGCTCTCTTGTTTTTAAAGGAACGAAAGGGCTGCGGTTGAAAAGTCGGTGTCTTTTTCTGTTGGGGAGTGACTTGAGGTAAAAAGGTGGATTTCCCGGCTGTAGCCGTGGCCACCAAATCCGATAGACCGACACCAAATAACTCCTCCCCTTTATACGGCAAAACTTCCATATGCCGTTTTGAGTCCGCATCACCTGACCACTGTCGCGTCCATAAACTTCTTCTGGCCGAAATGGACATAGCACTTACCCGTGATGCCAGTGTGCAAATATCCCTCTGTGCATCACGCATATAAAGAAATGCATCCTTTATTTGCTCTAAAGACAGTAAAACATTGTCCCTATCCAGGGTATCAATATTTTCAATCAGGGACTCTGACCAAGCTACTCCAGCACTGCACATCCAGGCTGTCGCTATAGCTGGTCGTAGTATAACACCTGTATGTGTGTATATACTTTTTTGGATATTTTCCATCCTCCTATCTGCTGGATCTTTAAGTGCGGCCGTCTCAGGAGAGGGTAACGCCACTTGTTTTGATAAGCGTGTGAGCGCCTTGTCCACCCTAGGAGGTGTTTCCCAGCACGCCCTAACCTCTGGCGGGAAAGGGTATAAAGCCAATAACTTCTTTGAAATTAGCATTTTTTTATCGGGGGCAACCCACGCTTCATCACACACCTCATTTAATTCATCTGATTCAGGAAAAACTATAGGTAGTTTTTTCACACCCCACATAATACCCTGTTTTGTGGTACCTGTAGTATCAGCAATATGTAACGCCTCCTTCATTGCCAAAATCATATAACGTGTGGCCCTACTGGAAAATACGGTTGATTCATCACCGTCGCCACTGGAATCAGTGCCTGTGTCTGGGTCTGTGTCGACCGACTGAGGCAAAGGGCGTTTTACAGCCCCTGACGGTGTTTGAGGCGCCTGGACAGGTGCTAATTGATTGTCCGGCCGTCTCATGTCGTCAAACGACTGCTTTAGCGTGTTGACACTATCCCGTAATTCCATAAATAAAGGCATCCATTCTGGTGTCGACCCCCTAGGGGGTGACATCCCCATATTTGGCAATTGCTCCGCCTCCACACCAATATCGTCCTCATACATGTCGACACACACGTACCGACCCACAGCAGACACACAGGGAATGCTCTTAAAGAAGACAGGACCCCACTAGCCCTTTGGGGAGACAGAGGGAGAGTTTGCCAGCACACACCAAAAAGCGCTATATATGACAGGGATAGCCTTATAATAAGTGCTCCCTGTATAGCTGCTTTAATAATATAATTTTGCCACAATTTTGCCCCCCCTCTCTTGTTTTACCCTGTTTCTGTAGTGCAGTGCAGGGGAGAGCCTGGGAGCCTTCCTGACCAGCGGAGCTGTGTGAGGAAAATGGCGCTGTGTGCTGAGGAGATAGGCCCCGCCCCTTTTTCGGCGGGCTCGTCTCCCGCTCTTTAGTGGATTCTGGCAGGGGTTAAATATCTCCATATAGCCCCCGGAGGCTATATGTGAGGTATTTTTAGCCAAAATAGGTTTTCATTTGCCTCCCAGGGCGCCCCCCTCCCAGCGCCCTGCACCCTCAGTGACTGCCGTGTGAAGTGTGCTGAGAGGAAAATGGCGCACAGCTGCAGTGCTGTGCGCTACCTTAAGAAGACTGAGGAGTCTTCTGCCGCCGATTCTGGACCTCTTCTCGTTTCAGCATCTGCAAGGGGGCCGGCGGCGAGGCTCCGGTGACCATCCAGGCTGTACCTGTGATCGTCCCTCTGGAGCTAATGTCCAGTAGCCAAGAAGCCAATCCATCCTGCACGCAGGTGAGTTCACTTCTTCTCCCCTAAGTCCCTCGTTGCAGTGATCCTGTTGCCAGCAGGACTCACTGTAAAATAAAAAACCTAAGCTAAACTTTTCTAAGCAGCTCTTTAGGAGAGCCACCTAGATTGCACCCTTCTCGGCCGGGCACAAAAATCTAACTGAGGCTTGGAGGAGGGTCATAGGGGGAGGAGCCAGTACACACCACCTGATCGTAAAGCTTTACTTTTTGTGCCCTGTCTCCTGCGGAGCCGCTATTCCCCATGGTCCTTTCAGGAACCCCAGCATCCACTAGGACGATAGAGAAATACAGAATTTACATAATTTAATATCTCTGTAAATCTCTCAATAAGAAACTTTTGGCCTAGGGGTGCAGTGAGAAAAATCCTGATAATCTAGGGCGCCGTGATTGAAGTAAGTTTGGAACCAGTGATTTCTCCCGCCTGTATAGGAAATAAGCATGATTACAGCACTGACTGACACGTGGATCACTCACCGAAGCGGCAGTCTGTGAGGAGCTGTGTGGCGGCCACGCAGGTCCGGTCCCCTGGCATTCTCCTAGGACCGAATTACAGGTCAGATCTTTGAAGCAGACCGGACAGCGCTGAGAACATAATATCATATAATCATAATAAAAATAATATAGAATAATATCTCCAGTGTCTGCAGATGTATAGAGAGCCAGATACCATATAAACATCATTAATAAATATATGATAGAAAGCACCAACTCTAGTGTCTGCCAACCTATGGAGGGCTACATATTATCCTAATATCATTAACAAACACATGATAGTGAGGGGATGTAGTTAATATACCGGTATTACGGCTGTCGGGATCCTGACAGCCGACATCCCGTCACCCAGGATACCGTATCCAACCCGACAGTATTATCTCCAGTTTGTGTGGATCATTTAGATATTTTACTTATCACCAATAACCATTGTGGATGAGCCTATCCCATTACAGGCAGGGGCGTAGAGAGCCATGTTGCGGCCTAACCATTGTGGATGAGCCTATCCCATTACAGGCAGGGGCGTAGAGAGCCATGTTGCGGCCTAACCATTGTGGATGAGCCTATCCCATTACAGGCAGGGGCGTAGAGAGCCATGTCGGGCCTAACCATTGTGGATGAGCCTATCCCATTACAGGCAGGGGCGTAGAGAGCCACGTCGGGCCTAACCATTATGGTGAGCCTATCCTATTACATGCAGGGGCGTAGAGAGCCACGTCGGGCCTAACCATTGTGGATGAGCCTATCCTATTACAGGCAGGGACGTAGAGAGCCACGTCGGGCCTAACCATTGTGGATTAGCCTATCCTATTACAGGCAGGGACGTAGAGAGCCACGTCGGGCCTAACCATTGTGGATTAGCCTATCCTATTACAGGCAGGGGCGTACAGAGTGACGTCGGGCCTAACCATTGTGGATGAGCCTATCCCATTACAGGCAGGGGCGTAGAGAGCCACGTCGCGGCCTAACCATTGTGGGTGAGCCTATCCTATTACAGGCAGGGGCGTAGAGAGCCACGTCGGGCCTAACCATTGTGGTAAGCCTATCCCATTACAGGCAGGGGCGTAGAGAGCCACATCGGGCCTAACCATTGTGGATGAGCCTATCCCATTACAGGCAGGGGCGTAGAGAGCCACGTCGGGCCTAACCATTGTGGTAAGCCTATCCTATTACATGCAGGGGCGTAGAGAGCCACGTCGGGCCTAACCATTGTGGATGAGCCTATCCCATTACAGGCAGGGGCGTAAAGAGCCACGTCGGGCCTAACCATTGTGGATGAGCCTATCCCATTACAGGCAGGGGCGTAGAGAGCCACGTCGCGGCCTAACCATTGTGGTTGAGCCTATCCTATTACAGGCAGGGGCGTAGAGAGCCACGTCGGGCCTAACCATTGTGGATGAGCCTATCCCATTACAAGCAGGGGCATAGAGAGCCACGTCGCGGCCCAACCATTGTGGATGAGCCTATCCCATTACAGGCAGGGGCGTAGAGAGCCACGTCGGGCCTAACCATTGTGGTAAGCCTATCCTATTACATGCAGGGGCGTAGAGAGCCACGTCGGGCCTAACCATTGTGGATGAGCCTATCCCATTACAGGCAGGGGCGTAAAGAGTCACGTCGGGCCTAACCATTGTGGATGAGCCTATCCCATTACAGGCAGGGGCGTAGAGAGCCACGTCGCGGCCTAACCATTGTGGGTGAGCCTATCCTATTACAGGCAGGGGCGTAGAGAGCCACGTCGGGCCTAACCATTGTGGATGAGCCTATCCCATTACAGGCAGGGGCGTAGAGAGCCACGTCGCGGCCCAACCATTGTGGATGAGCCTATCCCATTACAGGCAGGGGCGTAGAGAGCCACGTCGCGGCCTAACCATTGTGGATGAGCCTATCCCATTACAGGCAGGGGCGTAAAGAGACACGTCGGGCCTAACCATTGTGGTGAGCCTATCCTATTACAGGCAGGGGCGTATAGAGCCACGTCGGCCCTAACCATTGTGGATGAGCCTATCCTATTACAGGCAGGGGCGTAGAGAGCCACGTCGGGCCTAACCATTGTGGTAAGCCTATCCTATTACATGCAGGGGCGTAGAGAGCCACGTCGGGCCTAACCATTGTGGATGAGCCTATCCCATTACAGGCAGGGGCGTAAAGAGCCACGTCGGGCCTAACCATTGTGGATGAGCCTATCCCATTACAGGCAGGGGCGTAGAGAGCCACGTCGGGCCTAACCATTGTGGTAAGCCTATCCTATTACATGCAGGGGCGTAGAGAGCCACGTCGGGCCTAACCATTGTGGATGAGCCTATCCCATTACAGGCAGGGGCGTAAAGAGCCACGTCGGGCCTAACCATTGTGGATGAGCCTATCCCATTACAGGCAGGGGCGTAGAGAGCCACGTCGCGGCCTAACCATTGTGGGTGAGCCTATTCTATTACAGGCAGGGGCGTAGAGAGCCACGTCGGGCCTAACCATTGTGGATGGGCCTAACCATTGTGGATGAGCCTATCCCATTACAGGCAGGGGCGTAGAGAGCCACGTCGCGGCCCAACCATTGTGGATGAGCCTATCCCATTACAGGCAGGGGCGTAGAGAGCCACGTCGCGGCCTAACCATTGTGGATGAGCCTATCCTATTACAGGCAGGGGCGTAAAGAGACACGTCGGGCCTAACCATTGTGGATGAGCCTATCCCATTACAGGCAGGGGCGTAAAGAGCCACGTCGGGCCTAACCATTGTGGATGAGCCTATCCCATTACAGGCAGGGGCGTAGAGAGCCACGTCGGGCCTAACCATTGTGGTAAGCCTATCCTATTACAGGCAGGGGCGTAGAGAGCCACGTCGGGCCTAACCATTGTGGATGAGCCTATCCTATTACATGCAGGGGCGTAGAGAGCCACGTCGGGCCTAACCATTGTGGATGAGCCTATCCCATTACAGGCAGGGGCGTAAAGAGCCACGTCGCGGCCTAACCATTGTGGGTGAGCCTATCCTATTACAGGCAGGGGCGTAGAGAGCCACGTCGGGCCTAACCATTGTGGATGAGCCTATCCCATTACAGGCAGGGGCGTAGAGAGCCACGTCGCGGCCCAACCATTGTGGATGAGCCTATCCCATTACAGGCAGGGGCGTAGAGAGCCACGTCGCGGCCTAACCATTGTGGATGAGCCTATCCTATTACAGGCAGGGGCGTAAAGAGACACGTCGGGCCTAACCATTGTGGTAAGCCTATCCTATTACAGGCAGGGGCGTAAAGAGACACGTCGGGCCTAACCATTGTGGGTGAGCCTATCCTATTACAGGCAGGGGCGTAGAGAGCCACGTCGGGCCTAACCATTGTGGATGAGCCTATCCCATTACAGGCAGGGGCGTAGAGAGCCATGTCGCGGCCCAACCATTGTGGATGAGCCTATCCCATTACAGGCAGGGGCGTAGAGAGCCACGTCGCGGCCTAACCATTGTGGATGAGCCTATCCTATTACAGGCAGGGGCGTAAAGAGACACGTCGGGCCTAACCATTGTGGTAAGCCTATCCTATTACAGGCAGGGGCGTAAAGAGACACGTCGGGCCTAACCATTGTGGGTGAGCCTATCCTATTACAGGCAGGGGCGTAGAGAGCCACGTCGGGCCTAACCATTGTGGATGAGCCTATCCTATTACAGGCAGGGGCGTAAAGAGACACGTCGGGCCTAACCATTGTGGATGAGCCTATCCCATTACAGGCAGGGGCGTAGGTTTTTTACAGTTTCCCAGGTGCTGCCATTGTCTGCAGCCGCTGGGTGGGGGGTCCTGCCGTGATGACCGGTCAGCAATGATCGGCAGCACGGCAACACTGAGTGGAGGGTGCAGGGAGGCAGAGGGACCATCCAGTCCCTCTAGCAGCAGCAGCGGAGTGAAGTTTCTCTTCCCTGCCGCTGCTAACACTGTTTATCTGACTGGTCCCATCCTGGCCCTCATTCCGAGTTGATCGCTCCCATAAAACGCTCAGTTGACACCCATAAACGCCCTCTTCCTGTCAATCTCCTTGCGATCGGTTGTGCGAATGGATTCATCGCTAGAAGCATTGCAGAGCAATGATGCTGTTTGTACCCGTACGACGCACGTGCGCATTGTGGTGCATACGCATGCGCAGTAGTAACCTGATCGCTGCGCTGCGAAAAACGGCAGCGAGCGATCAACTCGGAATGAGGGCCTCTGTGCAACCAGGTCAGATAAAACAATTGCTGGTGTGGTCGCATCTGATGCCACCATACCAGGCAAGTGGTTAAGTGTGACAGATATGCAATATAAGAAGAGATCAGAAGGGGCACAAACTTTTTCACATTGCTGTGTGTTTCTTTCATGTGGGTTTATGAGTGAGGGGTAACACCTGATCTCAGGAACGCAACATCTGTAGGATTTGTGCCATTTACCTGTCTGTCCCGCCGACAGCGTAATGTAGACCGCGCCTTCTGGTGACACCGGTGCATTGGGGGATCTGCGCCAAGCAGCCGTATAACGCAGCGGCCAGTGTGCCGTGTCCTTCCAGACGTTTTACAAGTAGTTCTGAAGTTACTATCTCTTGGTGTTTCTGAGACGTGCTGATCACTGAAAGAGGACAGGACAAACTGGTGAGATGTAAGTAAATGCAGCGAGGCAATTGTGCAGAGTTGCTCTGAGCAGTAGATTCTCAATAATGCCTTTAAGGGTGGAATTCTCATTAATCTTTTAACTCTTTCATTTCCAGATGACTAATAATTAGAGCTGGGATTGTGTAGTGTCTATGGGTGTAGTTACAGTGGGTGCAGGGGATGCCATTGCTAAGGGGTCCGGAAGCTTAGGGGTCTCCAGTCCCAGGATATAAGGGGGGTATCCAATTACCCACGATAAAACATCGGCATGGCTTTGCCTTGTAAGTGATTGCCCCTTTAAAAAAGTCCCAGTTCGGCCAGCAACCCGCACAGCCGCTGGACTCGGAGTCTTAGATCCTGCCGCATGTGTGAATAACATCAGTTTTTAACGATTTTTCCAGATATTTTTTTTACAGGCTATCCAATTAGGTCGACCGTAAAGAAATACATTTTCTCACGAAAAAAACACACAGGATCAGTGAAAGTGGCGTGTTTTTGCTGACCGCAGCCCTGTTTTCGCAATAAAACATGTCTGCTTTCAGGGATCACCTGCCAATCCCAGATAAGCCGCGGCTCATGGCGGATTATGAGGACTAATTGGATAGCCCCCGGCGAAGCAATTACCCGCGGTCAATGACGCAGGTAATTGGATACCCCCCCCACCCACAGAAGTCTGCCAAGTTCCAGAAAATGCGCGCTACACAATTGGGTCTGGCTTGATGCCTGGCCTGAAAAAATAAGAATTTACTTACCGATAATTCTATTTCTCATAGTCCGTAGTGGATGCTGGGACTCCGTCAGGACCATGGGGAATAGCGGGCTCCGCAGGAGACAGGGCACATCTAAATAAAGCTTTTAGGATCACATGGTGCGTACTGGCTCCTCCCCCTATGACCCTCCTCCAAGCCTCAGTTAGGTACTGTGCCCGGACGAGCGTACACAATAAGGAAGGATCTTGAATCCCGGGTAAGACTCATACCAGCCACACCAATCACACCGTACAACTTGTGATCTGAACCCAGTTAACAGTATGATAACAAAAAACGAAGTAGCCTCTGAAAAGATGGCTCACAACAATAGTAATAACCCGATCTTTGTAACAATAACTATGTACAAGTATTGCAGACAATCCGCACTTGGGATGGGCGCCCAGCATCCACTACGGACTATGAGAAATAGAATTATCGGTAAGTAAATTCTTATTTTCTCTAACGTCCTAGTGGATGCTGGGACTCCGTCAGGACCATGGGGATTATACCAAAGCTCCCAAACGGGCGGGAGAGTGCGGATGACTCTGCAGCACCGAATGAGAGAACTCCAGGTCCTCCTTAGCCAGAGTACCAAATTTGTAAAATTTTACAAACGTGTTCTCCCCTGACCACGTAGCTGCTCGGCAAAGTTGTAATGCCGAGACCCCTCGGGCAGCCGCCCAAGATGAGCCCACTTTCCTTGTGGAGTGGGCCTTTACAGATTTAGGCTGTGGCAGGCCTGCCACAGAATGTGCAAGTTGGATTGTGCTACAGATCCAACGTGCAATCGTCTGTTTAGACGCAGGAGCACCCATCTTGTTGGGTGCATACAATATAAACAACGAGTCAGATTTTCTGACTCCAGCTGTCCTTGAAATATATATTTTTAATGCTCTGACAACGTCCAGTAACTTGGAGTCCTCCAAGTCGCTAGTAGCCGCAGGCACCACAATAGGCTGGTTCAAGTGAAAAGCCGAAACCACCTTAGGGAGAAAATGAGGACGTGTCCGCAGTTCTGCCCTGTCCGAATGGAAAATCAGATATGGGCTTTTGTATGATAAAGCCGCCAACTCTGAAACTCTCCTGGCTGAAGCCAGGGCCAATAGCATGGTTACCTTCCATGTAAGGTATTTTAAATCTACCGATTTTAGAGGCTCAAACCAATGAGATTTGAGAAAATTCAAAACTACGTTCAAATCCCACGGTGCCACTGGAGGCACTATTGGGGGTTGTATATGTAGTACACCTTTGACAAAAGTTTGTACTTCAGGCACTGATGCCAATTCCTTCTGGAAGAAGATTGATAAGGCCGAAATTTGAACTTTAATGGACCCCAATTTTAGGCCCATAGACAATCCTGCTTGCAGGAAATGTAAGAATCGACCCAATTGAAATTCTTCCGTTGGAGCCTTCTTGGCCTCACACCACGCAACATATTTCCGCCAAATGCGGTGATAATGTTGTACAGTCACTTCCTTTCTAGCCTTAATCAAGGTAGGAATAACTTCCTCTGGAATGCCCTTTTCTTTTAGAATCCGGCGTTCAACCGCCATGCCGTCAAACGCAGACGCGGTAAGTCTTGGAACATACAAGGTCCCTGCTGAAGCAGATCCCTTCTTAGAGGTAGAGGCCACGGATCCTCCGTGAGCATCTCTTGAAGTTCCGGATACCAAGTTCTTCTTGGCCAGTCCGGAGCCACCAGTATTGTTCTTACTCCTCTTTTCCGTATAATTCTCAGTACCTTTGGTATGAGAGGCAGAGGAGGGAACACATACACTGACTGGTACACCCACGGTGTTACCAGAGCGTCCACAGCTATTGCCTGAGGGTCTCTTGACCTGGCGCAATATCTGTCCAATTTTTTGTTGAGGCGAGACGCCATCATGTCCACCTTTGGTTTTTCCCAACGGTTCACAATCATGTGGAAGACTTCTGGATGAAGTCCCCACTCTCCCGGGTGAAGGTCGTGTCTGCTGAGGAAGTCTGCTTCCCAGTTGTCCACTCCCGGGATGAACACTGCTGACAGTGCTATGACATGATTCTCCGCCCAGCGCAGAATCCTTGCAGCTTCTGTCATTGCTCTTCTGCTTCTCGTGCCGCCTTGTCGGTTTACGTGGGCGACTGCCGTGATGTTGTCCGACTGGATCAACACCGGCTGACCCTGAAGCAGCGATTTTGCCAGGCTTAGAGCATTGTAGATCGCTCTTAGCTCCAGTATATTTATGTGAAGGGACGTCTCCAGGTTTGACCACACGCCCTGGAAGTTTCTTCCCTGTGTGACTGCTCCCCAGCCTCGTAGGCTGGCATCCGTAGTCACCAGAACCCAGTCCTGTATGCCGAATCTGCGGCCCTCTAACAGATGGGCACTCTGCAACCACCACAGGAGAGACAACCTTGTTCTTGGTGACAGTGTTATCCGCTGATGCATGTGCAGATGCGATCCGGACCATTTGTCCAGCAGATCCCACTGAAATGTCCGTGCATGGAATCTGCCGAATGGAATCGCTTCGTAAGAAGCCACCATCTTTCCCAGGACTCTTGTGCATTGATGTACTGACACAGTTCCTGGTTTTAGGAGGTTCCTGACAAGTTCGGATAACTCCCTTGCTTTCTCCTCCGGGAGAAACACCTTTTTCTGAACCGTGTCCAGAATCATTCCCAGGAACAGCAGACGAGTTGTCGGGGTCAATTGAGATTTTGGAAGATTCAGAATCCACCCGTGTTGCTGAAGCACTACCTGGGTTAGTGCTACACCGACTTCCAGCTGTTCTCTGGACTTTGCCCTTATCAGGAGATCGTCCAAGTAAGGGATAATTAATACGCCTTTTCTTCGTAGAAGAACCATCATTTCGGTCATTACCTTGGTAAAGACCCGAGGGGCCGTGGACAAACCAAACGGCAGCGTTTGAAACTGATAATGACAGTCTTGTATCACGAACCTGAGATACCCTTGGTGTGAGGGGTAAATTGGGACATGCAGATAAGCATCTTTTATGTCCAGGGACACCATGAAGTCCCCTTCTTCCAGATTCGCTATCACTGCTCTGAGTGACTCCATCTTGAACTTGAATTTCTGTATGTACAGGTTCAAGGATTTCAGGTTTAGAATAGGTCTTACCGAACCGTCCGGCTTCGGTACCACAAATAGTGTGGAATAATACCCCATCCCCTGTTGTAGGAGGGGTACCTTGACTATCACCTGCTGAGAATACAGCTTGTGAATGGCTTCCAAAACCGACGTCCTTTCTGAGGGAGACGTTGGTAAAGCAGACTTTAGGAACCGGCGAGGGGGAGACCTTTCGAACTCCAACATGTAACCCTGAGATATTATCTGCAGGATCCACGGGTCCACTTGTGAGCGAGCCCACTGATTGCTGAAAATCTTGAGTCGACCCCCCACCGCTCCTGAGTCCGCTTGTAAAGCCCCAGCGTCATGCTGATGGCTTTGTAGAACCCGGGGCGGGCTTCTGGTCCTGGGCAGGGGCTGCTTGCTGCCCTCTCTTACCCTTTCCTCTGCCTCGCGGCAGATAAGACTGTCCTTTTGGTCGCTTGTTCTTATAGGAGCGAAAGGACTGCGGCTGAAAAGACGGTGTCTTTTTCTGTTGGGAGGGGGTCTGAGGTAAAAAAGTGGATTTGCCGGCAGTTGCCGTGGCCACCAGGTCCGAAAGACCGACCCCAAATAATTCCTCTCCTTTATATGGCAATACTTCCATATGCCTTTTGGAATCCGCATCACCTGACCACTGTCGCGTCCATAAACTTCTTCTGGCAGATATGGACATCGCGCTTACTCTTGATGCTAGAGTACAAATATCTCTCTGAGCATCTCGCATATAAAGAAAAGCATCCTTTAATTGCTCTAGAGTCAATAAAATACTGTCCCTATCCAGGGTATCAATATTTTCAGTCAGAGAATCCAACCACACTACCCCAGCACTGCACATCCAGGCTGAGGCTATTGCCGGTCGCAGTATAACACCAGTATGTGTGTATATACTCTTCAGTGTAGTTTCCAGCCTCCTATCTGCTGGATCCTTGAGGGCGGCCGTATCAGGAGACGGCAACGCCACTTGCTTTGATAAACGTGTGAGCGCCTTATCCACCCTAGGGGGTGTTTCCCAGCGCGCCCTAACCTCTGGTGGGAAAGGGTATAATGCCAATAACTTCTTGGAAATTAGCAGTTTTCTATCTGGGTTAACCCACGCTTCGTCACACACGTCATTCAATTCCTCTGATTCTGGAAAAGCTACAGGTAGTTTTTTCACCCCCCACATAATACCCCTTTTTGAGGTACCAGCAGTATCAGAGATCTGCAAAGCCTCCTTCATTGCCGTGATCATATAACGTGTGGCCCTATTGGAAAATACGTTTGTTTCTTCACCGTCGACACTAGATTCATCTGTGTCGGTACCCATGTCGACTGACTGAGGTAAGGGACGTTTTACAGCCCCTGACGGTGTCTGAGACGCCTGAGCCGGTACTAACTGGTTTTCCGGCCGTCTCATTTCGTCAACTGACTTTTGTAATGTGCTAACATTATCACGTAATTCCATAACTAAAGCCATCCATTCCGGTGTCGACTCCCTAGGGGGTGACATCACCATTACCGGCAATTGCTCTGCCTCCACACCAACATCGTCCTCATACATGTCGACACACACGTACCGACACTCAGCAGCCACACAGGGAATGCTCTAATCGAAGACAGGACCCTCTTAGCCCTTTGGGGAGACAGAGGGAGAGTTTGCCAGCACACACCAAAAACGCTATAAATGTATATAAACAACCCTAGAAGGTGTTGTTTTTGATATAAGCACTTTTAATATATCAATATGGCCAAATTATGCCCCCCTTCTCTTTGTTACCCTGTTTCTGTAGTGCAGTGCAGGGGAGAGTCCTGGGAGCCTTCCTCACCAGCGGAGCTGAGCAGGAAAATGGCGCTGAGTGCTGAGGAGAATAAGCTCCGCCCCTTTTTCGGCGGGCTTTTCTCCCGGGTTTTAAGAAAACTGGCCTGGGTTAAATACATACATATAGCCTTAATGGCTATATGTGATGTATTTATTTTGCCACTAAAGGTATTTAATATTGCTGCCCAGGGCGCCCCCAGCAGCGCCCTGCACCCTCCGTGACTGAATCAGTGAGACGTGTAGCAACAATGGCGCACAGCTGCAGTGCTGTGCGCTACCTTCATGAAGACTGAGGAGTCTTCTGCCGCCTGCTTTCCGGACCTCCGTCTTCAGCGTCTGTAAGGGGGATCGGCGGCGCGGCTCCGGGACGAACCCCAGGAGGACCTGTGTTCCGACTCCCTCTGGAGCTAAGTGTCCAGTAGCCTAAGACTCCAATCCATCCTGCACGCAGGTGAGTTGGAAATCTCTCCCCTAAGTCCCTCGATGCAGTGATCCTGTTGCCAGCAGGATTCACTGAGATTTAAACCTAAAAAAACTTTTTCTAAGCAGCTCTTTAGGAGAGCCACCTAGATTGCACCCTTCTCGGACGGGCACAAAAACCTAACTGAGGCTTGGAGGAGGGTCATAGGGGGAGGAGCCAGTACGCACCATGTGATCCTAAAAGCTTTATTTAGATGTGCCCTGTCTCCTGCGGAGCCCGCTATTCCCCATGGTCCTGACGGAGTCCCAGCATCCACTAGGACGTTAGAGAAATGGAGACTTGTCAGGGCCCATATAGATAGCAGTCTCTGCCTCTCTCTCCCACACACGTGTGTTCAGTGGATGTTATAATGTACGGGGGCACTATAATGTGGCATCATCTGAATTGGGGATACTGTAATGTGGAATATGAGCTAGGAGCACTATAATGTACAGGGGCTGGCTGGCAACTTTCAGTCTGGGGGCAAAGACAAGTGGCCGGAGTTACAAAGACTGCAGGGGGGGCAAGGGGACAGTTGGAGGGAGTCAGTAGGATACCCAATGGACGGGATGACGGCGGTCAGAATACAGACAGCGGTATCCCAACCATCAGAAACCTGACAGCCCTGTGGAAGTGTTGGGTATGTGTGACCGGCGGTCACAATAGCGATGCTGGGATCCCGGCTGTGAGATGGCCGGCGGGCAGGGGGGGGGGGGGGGGCGGCAAGTGCAACAGAGCCCATTGTGGGCCCGCTGCGTTTACCACGGGTTCTATTCCCACCCTATGGGAATAGTCCCTGTTGGTCGGTATACTGACCAGAGGGATTTTGAGCGGCTGGGATGTAGTGGTCGGTATTGCGAGCGCCGGTCACATAACTACATCCACAGTGGAAAGTACCCTAACCCTCCTCTGCCCCCTACCCTAACCTTAACCCTCCCTTGTGGGTGCCTAAAAGTAAACCCTCCCCGGTGGTGCCTTACCCTAACCCTCATGGGTGGTGCCTAGGCCTAACGCTTCCTTCCCCGCTGCCTAAACCTAACCCTTCCCACTTGGTACCTAACCCTAACCCCCCTTTCTAAGGGCCTAAACCTAACCCTCCCTCCCCGGTACCTAACCCTAACCTTTCCCATCCCTGCACCCTAACCCTCCTTCTGATGCCTAAACCTAACCCCCCCCCTCACCTGCCTGGCAGGACTCGAGCGCGTCCCGCTGTCAGTATTTTGACGCTGGGACCCCCCCTGCGGGATATTTACTGCATCCCACTTGGAGAAACTGCAGGGGAAAGAGAGATAGTGAGAGACTGCAGGGGAATGGGAGATTGGCCCTCATTCCAAGTTGCTCGCTAGCTGCTTTTAGCAGCATTGCACACGCTAGGCCGCCGCCTACTGGGAGTGTATCTTAGCTTAGCAGAATTGCGAACGAAAGATTCTCAAAATTGCGAATATAAATTTCTTAGCAGTTTCTGAGTAGCTCGAGACTTACTCCTACATTGCGATCAGTTCAGTCAGTTTCGTTCCTGGTTTGACGTTACAAACACACCCAGTGTTCACCCAGACACTCCCCCGTTTTTCCCAGAAACGCCAGCGTTTTTTCGCACGCTCCCATAAAACGGCCAGTTTCCGCCCAGAAACACCCACTTCCTGTCAATCACACTACGATCACCAGAACGAAGAAAAAACCTTGTAATGCCGTGAGTAAAATACCTAACTTTTGAGTAAAATAACTAAGCGCATGCGCAGTAAGCGACTAATCGCAATATAGAGAAAATCGGCAACGAGCGAACAACTCGGAATGACCACCATAGTGAGGGAGACAGCAGGGGAGAGAGAGAGAGAGATTACAGGGGAATGGGAGACTGCAGGGGAAAGAGAGATAGTGTGACTGCAGGGGAATGGGAGACAGTGAGGGAGACAGCAGTGGAAAGAGATAGTGAGAGACTGCAGGGGAATGGGAGATACTGAGAAACTGCAGGGGAAAGAGAGATACTAAGAGACTGCAGGGGAATTGGAGATAGTGAGGGAGACTGCAGGGGAATTGGAGATAGTGAGAGACTGCAGGAGAAAAAGATAGTGAGAGACAGCAGGGGAATGGGAGATAGTGAGAGACAGCAGGGGAATGGGAGATAGTGAGAGACAGCAGGGGAATGGGAGATAGTGAGAGACTGCAGGGGAATGGGATAGTGAGGGAGACTGCAGGGGAAGGGGAGATAGTGAGACATCAGGGGAATTGGAGATAGTGAGAGACTGCAGGAGAAAAAGATAGTGAGAGACAGCAGGGGAATGGGAGATAGTGAGAGACAGCAGGGGAATGGGAGATAGTGAGAGACAGCAGGGGAATGGGAGATAGTGAGAGACTGCAGGGGAATGGGATAGTGAGGGAGACTGCAGGGGAAGGGGAGATAGTGAGACATCAGGGGAATTGGAGATAGTGAGAGACTGCAGGGGAAAAAGATAGTGAGAGACAGCAGGGGAATGGGAGATAGTGAGAGACAGCAGGGGAATGGGAGAAAGTGAGAGACTGCAGGGGAATGGGATAGTGAGGGAGACTGCAGGGGAAGGGGAGATAGTGAGAGACAGTAGGGGAATGGGAGATAGTGAGAGACAGCAGGGGAATGGGATAGTGAGGGAGACTGCAGGGGAAGGGGAGATAGTGAGAGACAGCAGGGGAATGGGAGATAGTGAGAGACAGCAGGGGAAGGGGATAGTGAGGGAGACTGCAGGGGAAGGGGAGATAGTGAGAGACAGCAGGGGAATGGGAGATAGTGAGAGACTGCAGGGGAATGGGATAGTGAGGGAGACTGCAGGGGAAGGGGAGATAGTGAGAGACAGCAGGGGAAGGGGAGATAGTGAGGGAGACAGCAGGGGAAGGGGAGATAGTGAGAGACAGCAGGGGAACGGGAGATAGTGAGAGACAGCAGGCGAAGGGGAGATAGTGAGAGACAGCAGGGGAAGGGGAGATAGTGAGAGACAGCAGGGGAAGGGGAGATAGTGAGAGACAGCAGGGGAATGGGAGATAGTGAGGGAGACAGCAGGGGAAGGGGAGATAGTGAGGGAGACAGCAGGGGAAGGGGAGATAGTGAGGGAGACAGCAGGGGAAGGGGAGATAGTGAGGGAGACAGCAGGGGAAGGGGAGATAGTGAGAGACAGCAGGGGAAGGGGAAATAGTGAGAGACAGCAGGGGAAGGGGAGATAGTGAGAGACAGCAGGGGAAGGGGAGATAGTGAGAGACAGCAGGGGAAGGGGAGATAGTGAGAGACAGCAGGGAAAGTGATATAGGGGACTGTTTATTGTTCAATATTTGCAGCTTATACCACAAATACTTAGGGGTCTATTCATAAAGGCTAAAGGGGGGTACTCACGGAGATATCTATGTTTAAAATCTAAGCAATCTGACTAGATTGCTTAGATTTTAAGCACAGATCACTTGTGTGTACCCCCTACAGCGATAGCGATGCGCGGTCCCGCACATCGCTATCGCCAGCGCTAAATTGAGCCTGCATGCCCCCCGTCCTCCCCCGCATCGCTCAGCACACATCTCTCCCCTGTATACCTGCCTTTACGGTACAGAATTGTTACTTATCACTATTGAGCGCTTCCGTTGGATGCGATCTATAGCTTGGTGAAGCAGCAATTCATGTAACCTGCCATGCAGTATAACTGTGCCCTGCAGTCTCGTCTTCTCTTTTTTTTCATCTGAGTGATTGGAGCAACCTGTCTGTACTCAGTTTGCGCATGTACCGGGACGGGGGATGACAGGCCACTGACAGTCGGCTGCGTGCAGGGATTGCAGGAGGCTGAGCGGTGGAACATGAAAGTAGTCAGAGCCTGCCTGCACCGCGTCTTCTCTGCATGCAGCGCTCCACCTCAGCAGTGTCTTACACTGTAGGACGCTGCTGCAGCTTTCCCCTCGGACCGCTCTGCACCTCCCATACCTCCCTGCTGCTCTTCTCCCCCCAGATCTCCCGTACCAGGGGTGAGTGAGCCGGCAGTAGGCTGTCAGAGCGGGGTAGTGGCAAAGTGAGAAGGCACTGGGGCAGCGGGGTCAGTAAGGAGCGGGAGCAGTATGTCGGGTCACATATCTAACTATAACGTATGTGCACAAATGATGTTCTCCATTGAGTACAAAGGTGGCAGACATATAAAAGTTGGGGACCGGCGCTGTTGGCACAGAGTGGGTTAAAGCAATGAGTAAACAAGATCTATCATATCTTGGTTACCCATTGCGTAAATGGCAGTGTATTACGGACACCAAGGTGGGCGGAGCTACTGGAGAGGAAGCATGTGATTGGCTAGTGTCACTGAAGGGTCGGAGAAGCCAGGGATGAGGCGGGGAGACAGCAGTCTCCGCTGCTTTTCTCCCCACCCCCAGGGCCAGATTAAACCTTGGGGGTGCCTGGGGCACTTAAGACAAGGGGGCCCCTGGTGGAAGCGGGGGAGTGTATTTTAGATTATGCATACCCCAACATGACTCATTCCAGGACGGACAAAATGCTTTCTATCTGGACTTCCTTCTTAATATATGATTGGTGTCACCTGTGTTGAACTATTTAATAGATAATTTAATAGATTCGATAGGTTTTTCAACACAAGTGATTGCAATCATAATTTAAGATAGCATGTTATCCCTCCAGGACTGGGTCATGTTAGGATGTATGGATTGTGTATATTAAATTTAAGCCAATGGGGTATATTAGATTTAAACTAATAGTTAAATAATGCCTGGGTACTGTTTATAGCTCCACCTAATTGAGAGACAACTTTTCTTGTAGTGGAACAAAGACAACTTAAACAACCTTAGAATACACATAGAAAAAAAAATCTATAATTTCTGTTGTCACATGCAAGAATAGCAGCAGCAGCAGCAGCATCTGTACTACTTACACACTGGTACAGGATTCAGGAGGACTCTGCATGTGTGTGTCTCTCTCTAGACCCTCAGATAACAGGTTACATAGTACCCAGACACACAGACAGAGAGGAGGAGAAGATGGGATCCCTGTGTCACTTACAACTCTCTCCACCCTCTTATCTCTCTTCTGGTCAGAAAGCTCAATCGGTAGCTCATAGAACCTGATACTCTCTCTGCAATGCATACTGCCCTGCTTGCATTCTGGCTGTCTGGTTCTGCTACTGTGAGTGGGAAAGCTAGCGATGTCAGTGTGCTCTGGGGGTGTGGTTCGTTTTATCGACAGTATCTAGGTCGACAATGTTTAGGTCGACCACTATAGGTCGATAGTCACTAGGTCGACATGGATGGAAGGTCGACAGGGTTTCTAGGTCGACATGTGCTAGGTCGACAGGTCTATAGGTCGACATGAGGAATTTTTTTTTTTTTGGTGTCGTTTTCTTCGTAGAGTGACCGGGATCCCAAATTAGTGCACCGCGTCCCCTCGCATGGCTCGCTTCGCTCGCCATGCTTCGGGCATGGTGCCTTCGCTCCGCTACCGCTTCGCTCGGCACACTTTACCGTTCCAATCGTAGTCCACGTGGATCGTTAAGTATGAAAAAATCCCCCCCCCAAAAAAATGTGAAAAACTCATGTCGACCTTTAGACCTGTCGACCTAGCACATGTCGACCTAGAAACCCTGTCGACCTTCCATCCATGTCGACCTAGTGACTGTCGACCTATAGTGGTCGACCTAAACATTGTCGACCTAGACACTGTCGATCTTCAGACCGGATCCCGTGCTCTGGCTGGGGGGCCCCCTAACAAAGGGGGGCCCAAGGTACTGTATGCCCTGCAACCCCCTCTTAATCTGGCTATGCCCACCCCATCCTCCTTAGGCCATCCTGAGATGGCGAATGCTATTTGAGAAGTGAAATGGAAAGCTGAGCTTTCCGAGCTTCTATGAATTGCTCTCCCCATACTACTCTATGGGGAAACAATATCTACCCTGATCAGGGGATCCGCTGGAGAAACCTGAGATTTCTCCACGGTAACCCCTTCTATGAATAGGAGAAAGCAGTGACAGCCCTTCTATCACTGATAATGGGCTTCTCACTGTTTCATGTATAGACCCCTTAGTATCACTGCGATCCCTCCATTCCCGCTGGCAGCTGCATCACCTATAGGTTTCCTTGCTGATCCAATGTTGTCAGATTTACCAATTTCTGGAAATTGTTCCCTGCAGCTACCGTTCCCCACAGCCATGGGCCACACATTACGTAGTTAGCTTCCCTCTGTACCTTCTCCAGCGATGGCCCCAACAGCACTTGGAGCACATCACAGTGACGGAAAACCTGCCAATAGAATCGCATAATGCAGTGCCATGCTGGGTGCTAATATCGCGCCCAGATCTCATTGCATATGGATCCCCATAGTGATAGAGACTGCAGAGGACAGGGAGATAGCGAGAGAGACTGCAGAGGACAGGGAGATAGCGAGAGAGACTGCAGAGGACAGGGAGATAGTGATACAGACCGCAGAGGACAGGGAGATAGTGAGAGAGACCGCAGAGGACAGGGAGATAGCAATACAGACCGCAGAGGACAGGGAGATAGTGATACAGACCGCAGAGGACAGGGAGATAGCGAGAGAGACTGCAGAGGACAGGGAGATAGCGAGAGAGACCGCAGAGGACAGGGAGATAGTGATAGAGAATGCAGAGGACAGGGAGATAGTGAGAGAGACTGCAGAGGACAGGGAGATAGCGAGAGAGACTGCAGAGGACAGGGAGATAGTGATAGAGACCGCAGAGGACAGGGAAATAGTGAGAGAGACCGCAGAGGACAGGGAGATAGCAATACAGACCGCAGAGGACAGGGAGATAGTGATACAGACCGCAGAGGACAGGGAGATAGCGAGAGAGACTGCAGAGGACAGGGAGATAGCGATACAGACCGCAGAGGACAGGGAGATAGCGAGAGAGACTGCAGAGGACAGGGAGATAGCGATACAGACCGCAGAGGACAGGGAGATAGTGAGAGAGACTGCAGAGGACAGGGAGATAGCGATACAGACCGCAGAGGACAGGGAGATAGTGATACAGACCGCAGAGGACAGGGAGATAGTGAGAGAGACCGCAGAGGACAGGGAGATAGCAATACAGACCGCAGAGGACAGGGAGATAGTGAGAGAGACTGCAGAGGACAGGGAGATAGCGAGAGAGACTGCAGAGGACAGGGAGATAGTGATACAGACCGCAGAGGACAGGGAGATAGTGAGAGAGACCGCAGAGGACAGGGAGATAGCAATACAGACCGCAGAGGACAGGGAGATAGTGAGAGAGACTGCAGAGGACAGGGAGATAGCGAGAGAGACTGCAGAGGACAGGGAGATAGTGATACAGACCGCAGAGGACAGGGAGATAGTGAGAGAGACCGCAGAGGACAGGGAGATAGCAATACAGACCGCAGAGGACAGGGAGATAGTGAGAGAGACTGCAGAGGACAGGGAGATAGCGAGAGAGACTGCAGAGGACAGGGAGATAGCAATACAGACCACAGAGGACAGGGAGATAGTGAGAGAGACCGCAGAGGACAGGGAGATAGCGAGAGAGACTGCAGAGGACAGGGAGATAGCGAGAGAGACCGCAGAGGACAGGGAGATAGTGATAGAGAATGCAGAGGACAGGGAGATAGTGAGAGAGACTGCAGAGGACAGGGAGATAGCGAGAGAGACTGCAGAGGACAGGGAGATAGTGATAGAGACCGCAGAGGACAGGGAGATAGTGAGAGAGACCGCAGAGGACAGGGAGATAGCAATACAGACCGCAGAGGACAGGGAGATAGCAATACAGACCGCAGAGGACAGGGAGATAGTGAGAGAGACCGCAGAGGACAGGGAGATAGCGAGAGAGACTGCAGAGGACAGGGAGATAGCGATACAGACCGCAGAGGACAGGGAGATAGCGAGAGAGACTGCAGAGGACAGGGAGATAGCGATACAGACCGCAGAGGACAGGGAGATAGTGAGAGAGACTGCAGAGGACTGGGAGATAGCGATACAGACCGCAGAGGACAGGGAGATAGTGATAGAGACTGCAGAGGACAGGGAAATAGTGATAAGAGACTGCAGAGGACAGGGAGATAGTGAGAGAGACTGCAGAGGACAGGGAGATAGTGAGAGAGACTGCAGAGGACAGGGAGATAGCGATACAGACCGCAGAGGACAGGGAGATAGTGAGAGAGACTGCAGAGGACAGGGAGATAGCGAGAGAGACTGCAGAGGACAGGGAGATAGCGATACAGACCGCAGAGGACAGGGAGATAGTGATAAGAGACTGCAGAGGACAGGGAGATAGTGAGAGAGACTGCAGAGGACAGGGAGATAGCGATACAGACAGCAGAGGACAGGGAGATAGTGAGAGAGACTGCAGAGGACAGGGAGATAGCGATACAGACCGCAGAGGACAGGGAGATAGTGAGAGAGACTGCAGAGGACAGGGAGATAGCGAGAGAGACTGCAGAGGACAGGGAGATAGTGATACAGACCGCAGAGGACAGGGAGATAGTGAGAGAGACCGCAGAGGACAGGGAGATAGCGATACAGACCGCAGAGGACAGGGAGATAGTGATAGAGACCGCAGAGGACAGGGAGATAGCGAGAGAGACTGCAGAGGATAGGGAGATAGTGATACAGACCGCAGAGGACAGGGAGATAGTGAGAGAGACCGCAGAGGACAGGGAGATAGCAATACAGACCGCAGAGGACAGGGAGATAGTGAGAGAGACTGCAGAGGACAGGGAGATAGCGATACAGACCGCAGAGGACAGGGAGATAGTGATAGAGACTGCAGAGGACAGGGAGATAGTGATAGAGACTGCAGAGGACAGGGAGATAGTGATAGAGACTGCAGAGGACAGGGAGATAGTGATAGAGACTGCAGAGGACAGGGAGATAGTGAGAGAGACCGCAGAGGACAGGGAGATAGTGAGAGAGACCGCAGAGGACAGGGAGATAGTGATAGAGACCGCAGAGGACAGGGAGATAGTGAGAGAGACCGCAGAGGACAGGGAGATAGTGATACAGACCGCAGAGGACAGGGAGATAGCGATACAGACCGCAGAGGACAGGGAAATAGTGAGAGAGACTGCAGAGGACAGGGAGATAGTGAGAGAGACCGCAGAGGACAGGGAGATAGTGATACAGACCGCAGAGGACAGGGAGATAGTGATAGAGACTGCAGAGGACAGGGAAATAGTGAGAGAGACTGCAGAGGACAGGGAGATAGTGATAGAGACTGCAGAGGACAGGGAGATAGTGATAAGAGACTGCAGAGGACAGGGAGATAGTGAGAGAGACTGCAGAGGACAGGGAGATAGTGATAGAGACTGCAGAGGACAGGGAGATAGTGATAAGAGACCGCAGAGGACAGGGAGATAGCGATACAGACCGCAGAGGACAGGGAGATAGTGACAGAGACCGCAGAGGACAGGGAGATAGTGATAGAGACTGCAGAGGACAGGGAAATAGTGAGAGAGACTGCAGAGGACAGGGAGATAGCGAGAGAGACTGCAGAGGACAGGGAGATAGTGATACAGACCGCAGTGGACAGGGAGATAGTGATAAGAGACTGCAGAGGACAGGGAGATAGTGAGAGAGACCGCAGAGGACAGGGAGATAGTGATAGAGACTGCAGAGGACAGGGAGATAGTGATAGAGACTGCAGAGGACAGGGAGATAGTGATAAGAGACTGCAGAGGACAGGGAGATAGTGAGAGAGACCGCAGAGGACAGGGAGATAGTGATAGAGACTGCAGAGGACAGGGAGATAGTGATACAGACCGCAGAGGACAGGGAGATAGCGATACAGACCGCAGAGGACAGGGAGATAGTGATAGAGACCGCAGAGGACAGGGAGATAGTGAGAGAGACCGCAGAGGACAGGGAGATAGTGATAAGAGACCGCAGAGGACAGGGAGATAGTGATAGAGACTGCAGAGGACAGGGAGATAGTGAGAGAGACTGCAGAGGACAGGGAGATAGTGATAGAGACTGCAGAGGACAGAGAGATAGTGATAGAGACTTCAGAGGACAGGGAGATAGTGATACAGACCGCAGAGGACAGGGAGATAGTGATACAGACCGCAGAGGACAGGGAGATAGTGATACAGACCGCAGAGGACAGGGAGATAGTGATACAGACCGCAGAGGACAGGGAGATAGTGATAAGAGACTGCAGAGGACAGGGAGATAGTGATACAGACCGCAGAGGACAGGGAGATAGTGATACAGACCGCAGAGGACAGGGAGATAGTGAGAGAGACCGCAGAGGACAGGGAGATAGTGATAGAGACTGCAGAGGACAGGGAGATAGTGAGAGAGACCGCAGAGGACAGGGAGATAGTGATAAGAGACTGCAGAGGACAGGGAGATAGTGATAGAGACTGCAGAGGACAGGGAAATAGTGAGAGAGACTGCAGAGGACAGGGAGATAGTGATAGAGACTGCAGAGGACAGGGAGATAGTGATAGAGACTGCAGAGGACAGGGAAATAGTGAGAGAGACTGCAGAGGACGGGGAGATAGTGAGAGAGACTGCAGAGGACAGGGAGATAGCGATACAGACCGCAGAGGACAGGGAGATAGCGATACAGACCGCAGAGGACAGGGAGATAGTGAGAGAGACTGCAGAGGACAGGGAGATAGCGATACAGACCGCAGAGGACAGGGAGATAGCGATACAGACCGCAGAGGACAGGGAGATAGTGAGAGAGACCGCAGAGGACAGGGAGATAGCAATACAGACTGCAGAGGACGGGGAGATAGTGAGAGAGACTGCAGAGGACAGGGAGATAGCGATACAGACCGCAGAGGACAGGGAGATAGCGATACAGACCGCAGAGGACAGGGAGATAGTGAGAGAGACCGCAGAGGACAGGGAGATAGTGATAAGAGACTGCAGAGGACAGGGAGATAGTGATAGAGACTGCAGAGGACAGGGAAATAGTGAGAGAGACTGCAGAGGACAGGGAGATAGTGATAGAGACCGCAGAGGACAGGGAGATAGTGATAGAGACCGCAGAGGACAGGGAGATAGTGATACAGACCGCAGAGGACAGGGAGATAGTGATAAGAGACTGCAGAGGACAGGGAGATAGCGATACAGACCGCAGAGGACAGGGAGATAGTGATACAGACCGCAGAGGACAGGGAGATAGTGATAAGAGACTGCAGAGGACAGGGAGATAGCGAGAGAGACTGCAGAGGACAGGGAGATAGTGATACAGACCGCAGAGGACAGGGAGATAGTAAGAGAGACCGCAGAGGACAGGGAGATAGTGATAGAGACTGCAGAGGACAGGGAGATAGTGAGAGAGACTGCAGAGGACAGGGAGATAGTGATAAGAGACTGCAGAGGACAGGGAGATAGTGATAGAGACTGCAGAGGACAGGGAAATAGTGAGAGAGACTGCAGAGGACAGGGAGAAAGTGATAGAGACTGCAGAGGACAGGGAGATAGTGATAGAGACTGCAGAGGACAGGGAAATAGTGAGAGAGACTGCAGAGGACAGGGGTATAGTGGTACAGACCGCAGAGGACAGGGAGATAGTGATAAGAGACTGCAGAGGACAGGGAGATAGCGATACAGACCGCAGAGGACAGGGAGATAGCGAGAGAGACTGCAGAGGACAGGGAGATAGTGATACAGACCGCAGTGTCACGATCCGGGTATCTGGACGCCATTACTTACCCTTCAGATGCCTCCTAAGGCGGGCTCAGCGTTCCAGGACCGGATTCCGCTGTTCCTGAGTTTCCACATGCAGAGTGGTCTTTTCATCAGCCGCGGCCTCCGCTGTGCCCGCGTGGTTAAATGTGCATCTATCAGCCTGGCGTCTCCTGTCTCCGGTGGCCGGCGCCGCCATTACTGTTTCCCAGACCACATGGATTACAAACCAAACTTCCCTCCAAGTGTCTGCATGGGCGCAGCCATCTTGGATTCTGTCATCTGATCATTTCCACCAATCTGCTGTCTGTGTTGTTGATTTGCATAATTGCCTAGCCAACCCCTTCCTTGCTGCAGGTATAAGTAAGCTGTACCTGAGCAAGGAAGACGTCAGTGCTTTGGTTGTCAAACCTAGTTCCTGTTTGTCTCTTCTATGATTGTCTTCCAGGTTCCAGCTCCTGTCTCAAGACTTCCACCATAGAGACCCGCACCAGCATTCCACCTGCGGTGTAGCCTGACTCTCCAATCCATTGTGGATTCATCTGTTTCCAGCTACAACACTACCTGCTTCCAGCCTCAGCTTCCAGCAGAGTACAGCTTCCCTTAAAGGGCCGGTGTCCTTTCTACACTTTACCACTCTCCACCGGAATTATTATTTCTCCGCTCTCAAGTTCTACATTTCAGTTCACATTTCATCGCTCCCAAAGTTCATTTATTATTTAACTGGTTCCAGCCAGTATCCACTCCGTGCTAACAACAGTCTGGTTCCAGCCAGTATCCACAGCAGCTGTTTTACCTTCAGCAACCCAGCTCTTCCTGGAACACCAGCTGGTACAATCCTGGGTTATCTCCATTGCTACAGCCGGGCCTGGTAAGGACTTTCCATCTAGAAGATCATAAGAACTATCTCACACTTCCAGTGCCCTGTGGCTCCTGCCATGCTGTAGTACTCAGGAACTGTATTTATTCTTTGCTGACTTTTACGTTTTCTTTTATTGCTGCTGTGATGCGGAGTTGTCATAATAAACATCATTGACTTTTATTTAAGTTGTCGTGGTCACGCCTTTGGGCAGTTATTATTCATGTTACTTACATGTCCAGGGGTCTGATACAACCTCCCAGGTTCCGGTACATCTCAGCCCCTACAACTGAGGCTGCCTCCCGTCAGCTCAGGCCCTCAGTTGTGACAGTAAGCACTGACCTAATGAATCCAGCCGGAGACCAGGATCAAGCGGCCAGGCCGATGCAAGAACTGGCAGCCCGACTAGAACATCAGGAGGCTGCACAGGGCCACATCATCCGCTGTCTCCAGGATCTCTCTACTCGGCTGGATGGGATTCAGACAACTCTCCGTGGATCAGGCGCGTCTGGTGCGTCAACCACAGTGACTCCAGCTATAACCCCACCCACCTTACCCATTTCTGCTCCACGTCTTCATCTTCCAACGCCAGCAAAATTTGACGGATCTCCAAGATTCTGCAGGGGATTTCTCAACCAGTGTGAGATTCAGTTTGAGCTACAACCTGGCAATTTTCCCAGTGACCGTACAAAAATTGCCTACATTATTTCTCTTCTCAGTGGCTCAGCCCTTGATTGGGCATCACCGTTATGGGAGAGGTCCGACACCCTGCTATCTTCTTACACTGCATTCGTGTCAACATTCAGGCGCATCTTCGACGAGCCAGGCCGGGTAACTTCAGCTTCGTCTGAGATTCTCCGTTTACGCCAGGGATCACGTACTGTAGGACAATATCTTATACAGTTCCAGATCCTGGCATCCGAACTGGCATGGAACGACGAGGCCCTGTATGCTGCATTCTGGCATGGTTTATCCGAGCGTATTAAAGATGAGTTAGCTACCAGAGACTTACCCTCCAAGTTAGATGAGCTAATCTCACTTTGTACGAAAGTTGACTTACGTTTCAGAGAGAGAGCAACTGAGCATGGAAGATCATCTGCTCCAAAATCTTCTGCTCCTCCTCCTCGCCAACTGTCACCAACTAAAGATGAACCCATGCAAATTGGTCGTTCCCGTTTAACTCCTGCTGAGCGCCGAAGACGTCTCTCCGAGTTTCTCTGTCTGTATTGTGCAGCTCCGTCTCACACCATTAATGCCTGTCCCAAACGTCCGGGAAACTCCAAATCCTAGCTCGCCAAGGAGAGGGCCGGCTAGGAGTAATGATCTCCTCTCCATCTCCTCAAGATTGTAACCTCCCAGTCTCGCTTCAAGTTGCTCAACGTTATCAGAACGTCATTGCCCTCCTGGATTCCGGAGCAGCTGGGAACTTTATTACTGAAGCCTATGTTAAACGGTGGTCCCTACCCACCGAGAGACTTCCTTCGTCCTTTTCCTTAACTGCTGTGGATGGCAGTAAAATTTTTGATACAGTTATTTCTCTAAGGACTCTACCAGTTCGTCTGAGAGTGGGAGTTCTTCATTCCGAACTTATTTCACTTTTAGTGATTCCTAGAGCCACACATCCTGTGGTCCTGGGCCTTCCATGGCTCCGTCTTCACAATCCTACTATTGATTGGACGACTACGCAAATCCTGGCATGGGGTTCCTCCTGTACTAAGACATGTTTGTTTAAAGTGTTGCCTGTCTGTTCTTCCTCCCCCAGGTCGTCTGATGTTCCACCTCCTCCATATCAAGATTTCACGGATGTGTTCAGTAAAGCTTCAGCTGATATCCTTCCTCCTCATAGAGAATGGGACTGCCCGATTGATCTCGTTCCAGGGAAGGTTCCACCTCGAGGCCGAACTTATCCGTTGTCTCTCCCCGAGATGCATTCTATGGAGGAATACATTAAAGAGAACCTAGCAAAGGGGTTCATTCGACCTTCTTCTTCTCCAGCCGGCGCAGGCTTCTTTTTTGTAAAGAAGAAAGATGGTGGTCTGCGGCCGTGCATCGACTACAGAGGTTTGAACGACATTACCATCAAGAACCGCTATCCTTTACCCCTGATTACTGAGCTCTTTGACAGAGTTAGCGGAGCTACCATCTTTACAAAGCTGGACCTGAGAGGTGCATACAATCTCATCCGGATCCGTGAGGGTGACGAGTGGAAGACCGCATTTAACACCCGTGACGGACATTATGAGTACCTCGTCATGCCCTTCGGATTGAGCAATGCTCCAGCTGTCTTCCAGCATTTCGTCAATGAGATCTTCAGAGACATTCTATACCGTCATGTCGTGGTCTATCTAGATGATATCCTCATTTTTGCCAACGATTTAGAGGAACATCGTTTCTGGGTAAAGGAGGTTCTGTCCCGTCTCCGTGTCAATCATCTCTACTGCAAATTAGAGAAATGCGTCTTTGAAGTCAAGTCCATTCCGTTTCTAGGGTACATTGTGTCCGGTTCCGGACTAGAGATGGATCCTGAGAAACTACAAGCAATCCAGAATTGGCCGGTACCCTTAACCCTCAAAGGGGTCCAGAGGTTCTTAGGGTTCGCCAATTATTACCGAAAGTTTATACGAGACTTTTCCACCATTGTGGCGCCTATTACTGCTTTCACCAAGAAGGGTGCTAACCCGTCCAAGTGGTCTGAAGAAGCCATGCAAGCTTTTCATCTTTTAAAACAGAGGTTCATCTCTGCACCTGTCCTGAAACAGCCTGACATCGACTCTCCTTTCATCTTAGAGGTGGATGCCTCCTCCGTTGGAGTAGGAGCGGTGTTATCTCAGAGGGCTAAAGATGGTCATTTACATCCTTGCAGTTTCTTCTCACGGAAGTTCTCCCCAGCGGAGCGCAACTATGCCATTGGCGACCAGGAGTTGCTAGCCATCAAGCTCGCTCTAGAGGAGTGGAGATATCTGTTGGAGGGAGCTTCTCATTCAATCACCATCCTTACAGACCACAAGAACCTTCTATATCTAAAAGGCGCACAATGTCTCAACCCTCGTCAGGCCAGATGGGCACTTTTCTTTTCCAGGTTCGACTTTAAACTCCAGTTCTGTCCGGGCTCTCAGAATCGCAAGGCCGATGCCCTTTCCCGCTCATGGGAGCAAGAAAATGAGTCAGAGTCTTCAGACAAGCATCCTATTATAAATCCGTTGGCATTCTCCACGGTAGGGATGGACTCTACGCCCCCATCAGGGAAAAGTTTTGTGAAGCCGACACTAAGGAAGAAGCTCATGCATTGGGCCCATGCTTCCCGTTTTGCCGGACATACAGGTATCCAAAAAACCCTGGAGTTTATCTCTAGGTCCTATTGGTGGCCAACTCTGAAAAAGGACGTTTTGGAGTTTATTGCATCTTGCCCAAAGTGTGCTCAACATAAAGTATCCCGCCAGTCGCCTGCGGGGCAACTGGTTCCACTATCTGTTCCCCGTCGACCATGGACCCATTTGTCGATGGATTTTATTACAGATTTGCCCATGTGCAACAAGTTCAATACCATCTGGGTGGTAGTTGACCGGTTCACCAAGATGGCACACTTCATTCCTCTCACCGGTCTTCCGTCAGCTTCCAAGTTGGCTCAAGTATTCATACAAGAGATCTTCCGACTCCACGGTCTTCCAGAAGAAATTATCTCAGATCGAGGAGTTCAATTCACAGCCAAATTCTGGCGAAGTTTATGTCAAGTCCTCCAAGTCAAGTTAAAGTTTTCCACGGCTTACCATCCTCAGACCAATGGTCAAACTGAGAGGGTGAATCAGGACTTGGAGGCCTTCCTCCGCATCTATGTGTCCTCCTCTCAAGATGACTGGGTTCAATTACTTCCCTGGGCCGAGTTCTGTCATAACAACCAGTATCATTCTTCATCTTCCTCAACACCATTCTTCACCAACTTTGGATTCCACCCTAAAGTCCCTGAGTTCCAACCGCTTCCAGCAACTTCTGTTCCCGCAGTGGATATCACCTTGCATCAGTTTGCCAATATCTGGAAGAGCGTACGATCAGCTCTGCTCAAGGCATCGTTCAGGTACAAGAAGTTTGCGGATAAGAAGCGTCGAGCAGTTCCTGCTCTCAAGGTGGGTGATCGGGTATGGTTATCCACGAAGAATTTGAGGTTAAGAGTTCCCAGTATGAAGTTTGCACCTCGCTACATCGGTCCTTTTAAAATTGATCAAGTCATCAATCCTGTTGCTTACAGACTCCAGTTACCTCCCTTCTTAAAAATACCCAGGACATTCCATGTTTCCCTGTTGAAACCGCTAATCTTGAATCGGTTTCATTCCTCACTTCCACCAACTCCGAAAGTCCAAACTCAACGAGGCGTTGAGTATGAAGTGGCCAAGATCCTGGACTCACGTCACCGTTACGGTCAACTTCAGTATCTCATTGACTGGAAGGGCTATGGTCCTGAAGAACGCTCTTGGACCAATGCCTCTGACGTCCATGCTCCTGCCTTGGTCCGAAATTTCCACGCAAAGTTTCCTTTAAAGCCTAAGAAGTGTCCTGGGGCCACTCCTAAAGGGGGGGGTGCTGTCACGATCCGGGTATCTGGACGCCATTACTTACCCTTCAGATGCCTCCTAAGGCGGGCTCAGCGTTCCAGGACCGGATTCCGCTGTTCCTGAGTTTCCACATGCAGAGTGGTCTTTTCATCAGCCGCGGCCTCCGCTGTGCCCGCGTGGTTAAATGTGCATCTATCAGCCTGGCGTCTCCTGTCTCCGGTGGCCGGCGCCGCCATTACTGTTTCCCAGACCACATGGATTACAAACCAAACTTCCCTCCAAGTGTCTGCATGGGCGCAGCCATCTTGGATTCTGTCATCTGATCATTTCCACCAATCTGCTGTCTGTGTTGTTGATTTGCATAATTGCCTAGCCAACCCCTTCCTTGCTGCAGGTATAAGTAAGCTGTACCTGAGCAAGGAAGACGTCAGTGCTTTGGTTGTCAAACCTAGTTCCTGTTTGTCTCTCTTCTATGATTGTCTTCCAGGTTCCAGCTCCTGTCTCAAGACTTCCACCATAGAGACCCGCACCAGCATTCCATCTGCGGTGTAGCCTGACTCTCCAATCCATTGTGGATTCATCTGTTTCCAGCTACAACACTACCTGCTTCCAGCCTCAGCTTCCAGCAGAGTACAGCTTCCCTTAAAGGGCCGGTGTCCTTTCTACACTTTACCACTCTCCACCGGAATTATTATTTCTCCGCTCTCAAGTTCTACATTTCAGTTCACATTTCATCGCTCCCAAAGTTCATTTATTATTTAACTGGTTCCAGCCAGTATCCACTCCGTGCTAACAACAGTCTGGTTCCAGCCAGTATCCACAGCAGCTGTTTTACCTTCAGCAACCCAGCTCTTCCTGGAACACCAGCTGGTACAATCCTGGGTTATCTCCATTGCTACAGCCGGGCCTGGTAAGGACTTTCCATCTAGAAGATCATAAGAACTATCTCACACTACCAGTGCCCTGTGGCTCCTGCCATGCTGTAGTACTCAGGAACTGTATTTATTCTTTGCTGACTTTTACGTTTTCTTTTATTGCTGCTGTGATGCGGAGTTGTCATAATAAACATCATTGACTTTTATTTAAGTTGTCGTGGTCACGCCTTCGGGCAGTTATTATTCATGTTACTTACATGTCCAGGGGTCTGATACAACCTCCCAGGTTCCGGTACATCTCAGCCCCTACAACTGAGGCTGCCTCCCGTCAGCTCAGGCCCTCAGTTGTGACACGCAGAGGACAGGGAGATAGTGAGAGAGACCGCAGAGGACAGGGAGATAGCAATACAGACTGCAGAGGACGGGGAGATAGTGAGAGAGACTGCAGAGGACAGGGAGATAGCGATACAGACCGCAGAGGACAGGGAGATAGCGATACAGACCGCAGAGGACAGGGAGATAGTGATAAGAGACTGCAGAGGACAGGGAGATAGTGAGAGAGACCGCAGAGGACAGGGAGATAGTGATACAGACCGCAGAGGACAGGGAGATAGTGATAGAGACTGCAGAGGACAGGGAGATAGTGATAGAGACTGCAGAGGACAGGGAGATAGCGATACAGACCGCAGAGGACAGGGAGATAGCGATACAGACCGCAGAGGACAGGGAGATAGTGATAAGAGACTGCAGAGGACAGGGAGATAGTGAGAGAGACTGCAGAGGACAGGGAAATAGTGAGAGAGACTGCAGAGGACAGGGAGATAGTGATAGAGACTGCAGAGGACAGGGAGATAGTGATAGAGACTGCAGAGGACAGGGAAATAGTGAGAGAGACCGCAGAGGACAGGGAGATATTGAGAGAGACCGCAGAGGACAGGGAGATAGTGAGAGAGACCGCAGAGGACAGGGAGATAGTGATACAGACCGCAGAGGACAGGGAGATAGTGAGAGAGACTGCAGAGGACAGGGAGATAGCGATACAGACCGCAGAGGACAGGGAGATAGTGAGAGAGACTGCAGAGGACAGGGAGATAGCGAGAGAGACTGCAGAGGACAGGGAGATAGTGATACAGACCGCAGAGGACAGGGAGATAGTGAGAGAGACCGCAGAGGACAGGGAGATAGCGATACAGACCGCAGAGGACAGGGAGATAGTGATAGAGACCGCAGAGGACAGGGAGATAGCGAGAGAGACTGCAGAGGATAGGGAGATAGTGATACAGACCGCAGAGGACAGGGAGATAGTGAGAGAGACCGCAGAGGACAGGGAGATAGCAATACAGACCGCAGAGGACAGGGAGATAGTGAGAGAGACTGCAGAGGACAGGGAGATAGCGATACAGACCGCAGAGGACAGGGAGATAGTGATAGAGACTGCAGAGGACAGGGAGATAGTGATAGAGACTGCAGAGGACAGGGAGATAGTGATAGAGACTGCAGAGGACAGGGAGATAGTGATAGAGACTGCAGAGGACAGGGAGATAGTGAGAGAGACCGCAGAGGACAGGGAGATAGTGATAGAGACCGCAGAGGACAGGGAGATAGTGAGAGAGACCGCAGAGGACAGGGAGATAGTGATACAGACCGCAGAGGACAGGGAGATAGCGATACAGACCGCAGAGGACAGGGAAATAGTGAGAGAGACTGCAGAGGACAGGGAGATAGTGAGAGAGACCGCAGAGGACAGGGAGATAGTGATACAGACCGCAGAGGACAGGGAGATAGTGATAGAGACTGCAGAGGACAGGGAAATAGTGAGAGAGACTGCAGAGGACAGGGAGATAGTGATAGAGACTTCAGAGGACAGGGAGATAGTGATAAGAGACTGCAGAGGACAGGGAGATAGTGAGAGAGACTGCAGAGGACAGGGAGATAGTGATACAGACCGCAGAGGACAGGGAGATAGTGATACAGACCGCAGAGGACAGGGAGATAGTGATAGAGACTGCAGAGGACAGGGAGATAGTGATAGAGACTTCAGAGGACAGGGAGATAGTGATAAGAGACTGCAGAGGACAGGGAGATAGTGAGAGAGACTGCAGAGGACAGGGAGATAGTGATACAGACCGCAGAGGACAGGGAGATAGTGATACAGACCGCAGAGGACAGGGAGATAGTGATAGAGACTGCAGAGGACAGGGAAATAGTGAGAGAGACTGCAGAGGACAGGGAGATAGTGATAGAGACTGCAGAGGACAGGGAGATAGTGATAAGAGACTGCAGAGGACAGGGAGATAGTGAGAGAGACTGCAGAGGACAGGGAGATAGTGATAGAGACTGCAGAGGACAGGGAGATAGTGATACAGACCGCAGAGGACAGGGAGATAGTGACAGAGACCGCAGAGGACAGGGAGATAGTGATAGAGACTGCAGAGGACAGGGAAATAGTGAGAGAGACTGCAGAGGACAGGGAGATAGCGAGAGAGACTGCAGAGGACAGGGAGATAGTGATACAGACCGCAGAGGACAGGGAGATAGTGATAAGAGACTGCAGAGGACAGGGAGATAGTGAGAGAGACCGCAGAGGACAGGGAGATAGTGATAGAGACTGCAGAGGACAGGGAGATAGTGATAGAGACTGCAGAGGACAGGGAGATAGTGATAAGAGACTGCAGAGGACAGGGAGATAGTGAGAGAGACCGCAGAGGACAGGGAGATAGTGATAGAGACTGCAGAGGACAGGGAGATAGTGATACAGACCGCAGAGGACAGGGAGATAGCGATACAGACCGCAGAGGACAGGGAGATAGTGATAGAGACCGCAGAGGACAGGGAGATAGTGAGAGAGACCGCAGAGGACAGGGAGATAGTGATAAGAGACCGCAGAGGACAGGGAGATAGTGATAGAGACTGCAGAGGACAGGGAGATAGTGAGAGAGACTGCAGAGGACAGGGAGATAGTGATAGAGACTGCAGAGGACAGAGAGATAGTGATAGAGACTGCAGAGGACAGGGAGATAGTGATACAGACCGCAGAGGACAGGGAGATAGTGATACAGACCGCAGAGGACAGGGAGATAGTGATACAGACCGCAGAGGACAGGGAGATAGTGATACAGACCGCAGAGGACAGGGAGATAGTGAGAGAGACCGCAGAGGACAGGGAGATAGTGATAGAGACTGCAGAGGACAGGGAGATAGTGAGAGAGACCGCAGAGGACAGGGAGATAGTGATAAGAGACTGCAGAGGACAGGGAGATAGTGATAGAGACTGCAGAGGACAGGGAAATAGTGAGAGAGACTGCAGAGGACAGGGAGATAGTGATAGAGACTGCAGAGGACAGGGAGATAGTGATAGAGACTGCAGAGGACAGGGAAATAGTGAGAGAGACTGCAGAGGACGGGGAGATAGTGAGAGAGACTGCAGAGGACAGGGAGATAGCGATACAGACCGCAGAGGACAGGGAGATAGCGATACAGACCGCAGAGGACAGGGAGATAGTGAGAGAGACTGCAGAGGACAGGGAGATAGCGATACAGACCGCAGAGGACAGGGAGATAGCGATACAGACCGCAGAGGACAGGGAGATAGTGAGAGAGACCGCAGAGGACAGGGAGATAGCAATACAGACTGCAGAGGACGGGGAGATAGTGAGAGAGACTGCAGAGGACAGGGAGATAGCGATACAGACCGCAGAGGACAGGGAGATAGCGATACAGACCGCAGAGGACAGGGAGATAGTGATAGAGACCGCAGAGGACAGGGAGATAGTGAGAGAGACCGCAGAGGACAGGGAGATAGTGATAAGAGACTGCAGAGGACAGGGAGATAGTGATAGAGACTGCAGAGGACAGGGAAATAGTGAGAGAGACTGCAGAGGACAGGGAGATAGTGATAGAGACCGCAGAGGACAGGGAGATAGTGATAGAGACCGCAGAGGACAGGGAGATAGTGATACAGACCGCAGAGGACAGGGAGATAGTGATAAGAGACTGCAGAGGACAGGGAGATAGCGATACAGACCGCAGAGGACAGGGAGATAGTGATACAGACCGCAGAGGACAGGGAGATAGTGATAAGAGACTGCAGAGGACAGGGAGATAGCGAGAGAGACTGCAGAGGACAGGGAGATAGTGATACAGACCGCAGAGGACAGGGAAATAGTAAGAGAGACCGCAGAGGACAGGGAGATAGTGATAGAGACTGCAGAGGACAGGGAGATAGTGAGAGAGACTGCAGAGGACAGGGAGATAGTGATAAGAGACTGCAGAGGACAGGGAGATAGTGATAGAGACTGCAGAGGACAGGGAAATAGTGAGAGAGACTGCAGAGGACAGGGAGAAAGTGATAGAGACTGCAGAGGACAGGGAGATAGTGATAGAGACTGCAGAGGACAGGGAAATAGTGAGAGAGACTGCAGAGGACAGGGGTATAGTGGTACAGACCGCAGAGGACAGGGAGATAGTGATAAGAGACTGCAGAGGACAGGGAGATAGCGATACAGACCGCAGAGGACAGGGAGATAGCGAGAGAGACTGCAGAGGACAGGGAGATAGTGATACAGACCGCAGAGGACAGGGAGATAGTGAGAGAGACCGCAGAGGACAGGGAGATAGCAATACAGACTGCAGAGGACGGGGAGATAGTGAGAGAGACTGCAGAGGACAGGGAGATAGCGATACAGACCGCAGAGGACAGGGAGATAGCGATAGACCGCAGAGGACAGGGAGATAGTGATAAGAGACTGCAGAGGACAGGGAGATAGTGAGAGAGACCGCAGAGGACAGGGAGATAGTGATACAGACCGCAGAGGACAGGGAGATAGTGATAAAGACTGCAGAGGACAGGGAGATAGTGATAGAGACTGCAGAGGACAGGGAGATAGTGATAGAGACTGCAGAAGACAGGGAGATAGCGATACAGACCGCAGAGGACAGGGAGATAGCGATACAGACCGCAGAGGACAGGGAGATAGTGATAAGAGACTGCAGAGGACAGGGAGATAGTGAGAGAGACTGCAGAGGACAGGGAAATAGTGAGAGAGACTGCAGAGGACAGGGAGATAGTGATAGAGACTGCAGAGGACAGGGAGATAGTGATAGAGACTGCAGAGGACAGGGAAATAGTGAGAGAGACCGCAGAGGACAGGGAGATATTGAGAGAGACCGCAGAGGACAGGGAGATAGTGAGAGAGACCGCAGAGGACAGGGAGATAGTGATACAGACCGCAGAGGACAGGGAGATAGTGATACAGACCGCAGAGGACAGGGAGATAGTGATACAGACCGCAGAGGACAGGGAGATAGTGATAGAGACCGCAGAGGACAGGGAGATAGTGATACAGACCGCAGAGGACAGGGAGATAGTGAGAGAGACCGCAGAGGACAGGGAGATAGCAATACAGACTGCAGAGGACGGGGAGATAGTGAGAGAGACCGCAGAGGACAGGGAGATAGCGATACAGACCGCAGAGGACAGGGAGATAGTGATAAGAGACTGCAGAGGACAGGGAGATAGTGAGAGAGACCGCAGAGGACAGGGAGATAGTGATACAGACCGCAGAGGACAGGGAGATAGTGATAGAGACTGCAGAGGACAGGGAGATAGTGATAGAGACTGCAGAGGACAGGGAGATAGTGATAGAGACTGCAGAGGACAGGGAGATAGCGATAGAGACTGCAGAGGACAGGGAGATATTGAGAGAGACCGCAGAGGACAGGGAGATAGCGATACAGACCGCAGAGGACAGGGAGATAGTGATAAGAGACTGCAGAGGACAGGGAGATATTGAGAGAGACCGCAGAGGACAGGGAGATAGTGATAGAGACTGCAGAGGACAGGGAGATAGTGATAGAGACTGCAGAGGACAGGGAGATAGTGATAAGAGACTGCAGAGGACAGGGAGATAGTGATAGAGACTGCAGAGGACAGGGAGATAGTGATAGAGACTGCAGAGGACAGGGAGATAGTGATAAGAGACTGCAGAGGACAGGGAGATAGTGAGAGAGACTGCAGAGGACAGGGAGATAGTGATAGAGACTGCAGAGGACAGGGAGATATTGAGAGAGACTGCAGAGGACAGGGAGATAGCGATACAGACCGCAGAGGACAGGGAGATAGCGAGAGAGACTGCAGAGGACAGGGAGATAGCGATACAGACCGCAGAGGACAGGGAGATAGTGAGAGAGACTGCAGAGGACAGGGAGATAGCGATACAGACCGCAGAGGACAGGGAGATAGTGATAGAGACCGCAGAGGACAGGGAGATAGCGAGAGAGACTGCAGAGGACAGGGAGATAGTGATACAGACCGCAGAGGACAGGGAGATAGTGAGAGAGACCGCAGAGGACAGGGAGATAGCAATACAGACCGCAGAGGACAGGGAGATAGTGAGAGAGACTGCAGAGGACAGGGAGATAGCGATACAGACCGCAGAGGACAGGGAGATAGCGATACAGACCGCAGAGGACAGGGAGATAGTGAGAGAGACCGCAGAGGACAGGGAGATAGTGATAGAGGCTGCAGAGGACAGGGAGATAGTGATACAGACCGCAGAGGACAGGGAGATAGTGATAGAGGCTGCAGAGGACAGGGAGATAGTGATAGAGGCTGCAGAGGACAGGGAGATAGTGATAGAGACTGCAGAGGACAGGGAGATAGTGATAGAGACTGCAGAGGACAGGGAGATAGTGATAGAGACTGCAGAGGACAGAGAGATAGTGATAGAGACTGCAGAGGACAGGGAGATAGTGATAGAGACCGCAGAGGACAGGGAGATAGTGATAGAGACCGCAGAGGACAGGGAGATAGTGATACAGACCGCAGAGGACAGGGAGATAGTGATAAGAGACTGCAGAGGACAGGGAGATAGCGATACAGACCGCAGAGGACAGGGAGATAGTGATACAGACCGCAGAGGACAGGGAGATAGTGATAAGAGACTGCAGAGGACAGGGAGATAGCGAGAGAGACTGCAGAGGACAGGGAGATAGTGATACAGACCGCAGAGGACAGGGAGATAGTAAGAGAGACCGCAGAGGACAGGGAGATAGTGATAGAGACTGCAGAGGACAGGGAGATAGTGAGAGAGACTGCAGAGGACAGGGAGATAGTGATAAGAGACTGCAGAGGACAGGGAGATAGTGATAGAGACTGCAGAGGACAGGGAAATAGTGAGAGAGACTGCAGAGGACAGGGAGAAAGTGATAGAGACTGCAGAGGACAGGGAGATAGTGATAGAGACTGCAGAGGACAGGGAAATAGTGAGAGAGACTGCAGAGGACAGGGGTATAGTGGTACAGACCGCAGAGGACAGGGAGATAGTGATAAGAGACTGCAGAGGACAGGGAGATAGCGATACAGACCGCAGAGGACAGGGAGATAGCGAGAGAGACTGCAGAGGACAGGGAGATAGTGATACAGACCGCAGAGGACAGGGAGATAGTGAGAGAGACCGCAGAGGACAGGGAGATAGCAATACAGACTGCAGAGGACGGGGAGATAGTGAGAGAGACTGCAGAGGACAGGGAGATAGCGATACAGACCGCAGAGGACAGGGAGATAGCGATAGACCGCAGAGGACAGGGAGATAGTGATAAGAGACTGCAGAGGACAGGGAGATAGTGAGAGAGACCGCAGAGGACAGGGAGATAGTGATACAGACCGCAGAGGACAGGGAGATAGTGATAGAGACTGCAGAGGACAGGGAGATAGTGATAGAGACTGCAGAGGACAGGGAGATAGTGATAGAGACTGCAGAGGACAGGGAGATAGCGATACAGACCGCAGAGGACAGGGAGATAGCGATACAGACCGCAGAGGACAGGGAGATAGTGATAAGAGACTGCAGAGGACAGGGAGATAGTGAGAGAGACTGCAGAGGACAGGGAAATAGTGAGAGAGACTGCAGAGGACAGGGAGATAGTGATAGAGACTGCAGAGGACAGGGAGATAGTGATAGAGACTGCAGAGGACAGGGAAATAGTGAGAGAGACCGCAGAGGACAGGGAGATATTGAGAGAGACCGCAGAGGACAGGGAGATAGTGAGAGAGACCGCAGAGGACAGGGAGATAGTGATACAGACCGCAGAGGACAGGGAGATAGTGATACAGACCGCAGAGGACAGGGAGATAGTGATACAGACCGCAGAGGACAGGGAGATAGTGATAGAGACCGCAGAGGACAGGGAGATAGTGATACAGACCGCAGAGGACAGGGAGATAGTGAGAGAGACCGCAGAGGACAGGGAGATAGCAATACAGACTGCAGAGGACGGGGAGATAGTGAGAGAGACCGCAGAGGACAGGGAGATAGCGATACAGACCGCAGAGGACAGGGAGATAGTGATAAGAGACTGCAGAGGACAGGGAGATAGTGAGAGAGACCGCAGAGGACAGGGAGATAGTGATACAGACCGCAGAGGACAGGGAGATAGTGATAGAGACTGCAGAGGACAGGGAGATAGTGATAGAGACTGCAGAGGACAGGGAGATAGTGATAGAGACTGCAGAGGACAGGGAGATAGCGATAGAGACTGCAGAGGACAGGGAGATATTGAGAGAGACCGCAGAGGACAGGGAGATAGCGATACAGACCGCAGAGGACAGGGAGATAGTGATAAGAGACTGCAGAGGACAGGGAGATATTGAGAGAGACCGCAGAGGACAGGGAGATAGTGATAGAGACTGCAGAGGACAGGGAGATAGTGATAGAGACTGCAGAGGACAGGGAGATAGTGATAAGAGACTGCAGAGGACAGGGAGATAGTGATAGAGACTGCAGAGGACAGGGAGATAGTGATAGAGACTGCAGAGGACAGGGAGATAGTGATAAGAGACTGCAGAGGACAGGGAGATAGTGAGAGAGACTGCAGAGGACAGGGAGATAGTGATAGAGACTGCAGAGGACAGGGAGATATTGAGAGAGACTGCAGAGGACAGGGAGATAGCGATACAGACCGCAGAGGACAGGGAGATAGCGAGAGAGACTGCAGAGGACAGGGAGATAGCGATACAGACCGCAGAGGACAGGGAGATAGTGAGAGAGACTGCAGAGGACAGGGAGATAGCGATACAGACCGCAGAGGACAGGGAGATAGTGATAGAGACCGCAGAGGACAGGGAGATAGCGAGAGAGACTGCAGAGGACAGGGAGATAGTGATACAGACCGCAGAGGACAGGGAGATAGTGAGAGAGACCGCAGAGGACAGGGAGATAGCAATACAGACCGCAGAGGACAGGGAGATAGTGAGAGAGACTGCAGAGGACAGGGAGATAGCGATACAGACCGCAGAGGACAGGGAGATAGCGATACAGACCGCAGAGGACAGGGAGATAGTGAGAGAGACCGCAGAGGACAGGGAGATAGTGATAGAGGCTGCAGAGGACAGGGAGATAGTGATACAGACCGCAGAGGACAGGGAGATAGTGATAGAGGCTGCAGAGGACAGGGAGATAGTGACAGAGACCGCAGAGGACAGGGAGATAGTGATAGAGACTGCAGAGGACAGGGAGATAGTGATAGAGACTGCAGAGGACAGGGAGATAGTGATAGAGACTGCAGAGGACAGGGAGATAGTGATAGAGACTGCAGAGGACAGGGAGATAGCGATACAGACCGCAGAGGACAGGGAGATAGTGATAGAGACTGCAGAGGACAGGGAAATAGTGAGAGAGACTGCAGAGGACAGGGAGATAGTGATAGAGACTGCAGAGGACAGGGAGATAGTGATAGAGACTGCAGAGGACAGGGAAATAGTGAGAGAGACTGCAGAGGACAGGTAGATAGTGAGAGAGACCGCAGATGACAGGGAGATAGTGAGAGAGACCGCAGAGGACAGGGAGATAGTGATACAGACCGCAGAGGACAGGGAGATAGTGATACAGACCGCAGAGGACAGGGAGATAGTGAAAGAGACCGCAGAGGACAGGGAGATAGCGATACAGACCGCAGAGGACAGGGAGATAGTGAGAGAGACCGCAGAGGACAGGGAGATAGCGATACAGACCGCAGAGGACAGGGAGATAGTGACAGAGACTGCAGAGGACAGGGAGATAGCGATACAGACCGCAGAGGACAGGGAGATAGTGATAGAGACCGCAGAGGACAGGGAGATAGCGAGAGAGACTGCAGAGGACAGGGAGATAGTGATACAGACCGCAGAGGACAGGGAGATAGTGAGAGAGACCGCAGAGGACAGGGAGATAGCAATACAGACCGCAGAGGACAGGGAGATAGTGAGAGAGACTGCAGAGGACAGGGAGATAGCGATACAGACCGCAGAGGACAGGGAGATAGTGACAGAGACTGCAGAGGACAGGGAGATAGCAATACAGACCGCAGAGGACAGGGAGATAGTGATAGAGACTGCAGAGGACAGGGAGATAGTGTTACAGACCGCAGAGGACAGGGAGATAGTGAGAGAGACTGCAGAGGACAGGGAGATAGCGATACAGACCGCAGAGGACAGGGAGATAGTGATAGAGACTGCAGAGGACAGGGAGATATTGAGAGAGACCGCAGAGGACAGGGAGATAGTGATAGAGACTGCAGAGGACAGGGAGATAGTGATAAGAGACTGCAGAGGACAGGGAGATAGTGATAGAGACTGCAGAGGACAGGGAGATAGTGATAGAGACTGCAGAGGACAGGGAGATAGTGATAAGAGACTGCAGAGGACAGGGAGATAGTGAGAGAGACTGCAGAGGACAGGGAGATAGTGATAGAGACTGCAGAGGACAGGGAGATATTGAGAGAGACTGCAGAGGACAGGGAGATAGCGATACAGACCGCAGAGGACAGGGAGATAGCGAGAGAGACTGCAGAGGACAGGGAGATAGCGATACAGACCGCAGAGGACAGGGAGATAGTGAGAGAGACTGCAGAGGACAGGGAGATAGCGATACAGACCGCAGAGGACAGGGAGATAGTGATAGAGACCGCAGAGGACAGGGAGATAGCGAGAGAGACTGCAGAGGACAGGGAGATAGTGATACAGACCGCAGAGGACAGGGAGATAGTGAGAGAGACCGCAGAGGACAGGGAGATAGCAATACAGACCGCAGAGGACAGGGAGATAGTGAGAGAGACTGCAGAGGACAGGGAGATAGCGATACAGACCGCAGAGGACAGGGAGATAGCGATACAGACCGCAGAGGACAGGGAGATAGTGATAGAGGCTGCAGAGGACAGGGAGATAGTGATAGAGGCTGCAGAGGACAGGGAGATAGTGATACAGACCGCAGAGGACAGGGAGATAGTGATAGAGGCTGCAGAGGACAGGGAGATAGTGACAGAGACCGCAGAGGACAGGGAGATAGTGATAGAGACTGCAGAGGACAGGGAGATAGTGATAGAGACTGCAGAGGACAGGGAGATAGTGATAGAGACTGCAGAGGACAGGGAGATAGTGATAGAGACTGCAGAGGACAGGGAGATAGCGATACAGACCGCAGAGGACAGGGAGATAGTGATAGAGACTGCAGAGGACAGGGAAATAGTGAGAGAGACTGCAGAGGACAGGGAGATAGTGATAGAGACTGCAGAGGACAGGGAGATAGTGATAGAGACTGCAGAGGACAGGGAAATAGTGAGAGAGACTGCAGAGGACAGGTAGATAGTGAGAGAGACCGCAGATGACAGGGAGATAGTGAGAGAGACCGCAGAGGACAGGGAGATAGTGATACAGACCGCAGAGGACAGGGAGATAGTGATACAGACCGCAGAGGACAGGGAGATAGTGATAGAGACCGCAGAGGACAGGGAGATAGTGATACAGACCGCAGAGGACAGGGAGATAGTGAAAGAGACCGCAGAGGACAGGGAGATAGCGATACAGACCGCAGAGGACAGGGAGATAGTGAGAGAGACCGCAGAGGACAGGGAGATAGCGATACAGACAGCAGAGGACAGGGAGATAGCGATAGACCGCAGAGGACAGGGAGATAGTGATAAGAGACTGCAGAGGACAGGGAGATAGTGATAGAGACTGCAGAGGACAGGGAAATAGTGAGAGAGACTGCAGAGGACAGGGAGAAAGTGATAGAGACTGCAGAGGACAGGGAGATAGTGATAGAGACTGCAGAGGACAGGGAAATAGTGAGAGAGACTGCAGAGGACAGGGGTATAGTGGTACAGACCGCAGAGGACAGGGAGATAGTGATAAGAGACTGCAGAGGACAGGGAGATAGCGATACAGACCGCAGAGGACAGGGAGATAGCGAGAGAGACTGCAGAGGACAGGGAGATAGTGATACAGACCGCAGAGGACAGGGAGATAGTGAGAGAGACCGCAGAGGACAGGGAGATAGCAATACAGACTGCAGAGGACGGGGAGATAGTGAGAGAGACTGCAGAGGACAGGGAGATAGCGATACAGACCGCAGAGGACAGGGAGATAGCGATAGACCGCAGAGGACAGGGAGATAGTGATAAGAGACTGCAGAGGACAGGGAGATAGTGAGAGAGACCGCAGAGGACAGGGAGATAGTGATACAGACCGCAGAGGACAGGGAGATAGTGATAGAGACTGCAGAGGACAGGGAGATAGTGATAGAGACTGCAGAGGACAGGGAGATAGTGATAGAGACTGCAGAGGACAGGGAGATAGCGATACAGACCGCAGAGGACAGGGAGATAGCGATACAGACCGCAGAGGACAGGGAGATAGGGATAAGAGACTGCAGAGGACAGGGAGATAGTGAGAGAGACTGCAGAGGACAGGGAAATAGTGAGAGAGACTGCAGAGGACAGGGAGATAGTGATAGAGACTGCAGAGGACAGGGAGATAGTGATAGAGACTGCAGAGGACAGGGAAATAGTGAGAGAGACTGCAGAGGACAGGGAGATATTGAGAGAGACCGCAGAGGACAGGGAGATAGTGAGAGAGACCGCAGAGGACAGGGAGATAGTGATACAGACCGCAGAGGACAGGGAGATAGTGATACAGACCGCAGAGGACAGGGAGATAGTGATACAGACCGCAGAGGACAGGGAGATAGTGATAGAGACCGCAGAGGACAGGGAGATAGTGATACAGACCGCAGAGGACAGGGAGATAGTGAGAGAGACCGCAGAGGACAGGGAGATAGCAATACAGACTGCAGAGGACAGGGAGATAGTGAGAGAGACTGCAGAGGACAGGGAGATAGCGATACAGACCGCAGAGGACAGGGAGATAGTGAGAGAGACCGCAGAGGACAGGGAGATAGCAATACAGACCGCAGAGGACAGGGAGATAGTGAGAGAGACTGCAGAGGACAGGGAGATAGCGATACAGACCGCAGAGGACAGGGAGATAGCGATACAGACCGCAGAGGACAGGGAGATAGTGAGAGAGACCGCAGAGGACAGGGAGATAGTGATAGAGGCTGCAGAGGACAGGGAGATAGTGATACAGACCGCAGAGGACAGGGAGATAGTGATAGAGGCTGCAGAGGACAGGGAGATAGTGACAGAGACCGCAGAGGACAGGGAGATAGTGATAGAGACTGCAGAGGACAGGGAGATAGTGATAGAGACTGCAGAGGACAGGGAGATAGTGATAGAGACTGCAGAGGACAGGGAGATAGTGATAGAGACTGCAGAGGACAGGGAGATAGCGATACAGACCGCAGAGGACAGGGAGATAGTGATAGAGACTGCAGAGGACAGGGAAATAGTGAGAGAGACTGCAGAGGACAGGGAGATAGTGATAGAGACTGCAGAGGACAGGGAGATAGTGATAGAGACTGCAGAGGACAGGGAAATAGTGAGAGAGACTGCAGAGGACAGGTAGATAGTGAGAGAGACCGCAGATGACAGGGAGATAGTGAGAGAGACCGCAGAGGACAGGGAGATAGTGATACAGACCGCAGAGGACAGGGAGATAGTGATACAGACCGCAGAGGACAGGGAGATAGTGATAGAGACCGCAGAGGACAGGGAGATAGTGATACAGACCGCAGAGGACAGGGAGATAGTGAAAGAGACCGCAGAGGACAGGGAGATAGCGATACAGACCGCAGAGGACAGGGAGATAGTGAGAGAGACCGCAGAGGACAGGGAGATAGCGATACAGACCGCAGAGGACAGGGAGATAGTGACAGAGACTGCAGAGGACGGAGATAGCGATACAGACCGCAGAGGACAGGGAGATAGTGATAGAGACCGCAGAGGACAGGGAGATAGCGAGAGAGACTGCAGAGGACAGGGAGATAGTGATACAGACCGCAGAGGACAGGGAGATAGTGAGAGAGACCGCAGAGGACAGGGAGATAGCAATACAGAGACTGCAGAGGACAGGGAGATAGTGATACAGACCGCAGAGGACAGGGAGATAGTGAGAGAGACCGCAGAGGACAGGGAGATAGCAATACAGACCGCAGAGGACAGGGAGATAGTGAGAGAGACTGCAGAGGACAGGGAGATAGCGATACAGACCGCAGAGGACAGGGAGATAGTGACAGAGACTGCAGAGGACAGGGAGATAGCGATACAGACCGCAGAGGACAGGGAGATAGTGATAGAGACTGCAGAGGACAGGGAGATAGTGTTACAGACCGCAGAGGACAGGGAGATAGTGATAGAGGCTGCAGAGGACAGGGAGATAGTGACAGAGACCGCAGAGGACAGGGAGATAGTGATAGAGACTGCAGAGGACAGGGAGATAGTGATAGAGACTGCAGAGGACAGGGAGATAGTGATAGAGACTGCAGAGGACAGGGAGATAGTGATAGAGACTGCAGAGGACAGGGAGATAGCGATACAGACCGCAGAGGACAGGGAGATAGTGATAGAGACTGCAGAGGACAGGGAAATAGTGAGAGAGACTGCAGAGGACAGGGAGATAGTGATAGAGACTGCAGAGGACAGGGAGATAGTGATAGAGACTGCAGAGGACAGGGAAATAGTGAGAGAGACTGCAGAGGACAGGTAGATAGTGAGAGAGACCGCAGATGACAGGGAGATAGTGAGAGAGACCGCAGAGGACAGGGAGATAGTGATACAGACCGCAGAGGACAGGGAGATAGTGATACAGACCGCAGAGGACAGGGAGATAGTGATAGAGACCGCAGAGGACAGGGAGATAGTGATACAGACCGCAGAGGACAGGGAGATAGTGAAAGAGACCGCAGAGGACAGGGAGATAGCGATACAGACCGCAGAGGACAGGGAGATAGTGAGAGAGACCGCAGAGGACAGGGAGATAGCGATACAGACCGCAGAGGACAGGGAGATAGTGATAAGAGACTGCAGAGGACAGGGAGATAGTGATAGAGACTGCAGAGGACAGGGAAATAGTGAGAGAGACTGCAGAGGACAGGGAGAAAGTGATAGAGACTGCAGAGGACAGGGAGATAGTGATAGAGACTGCAGAGGACAGGGAAATAGTGAGAGAGACTGCAGAGGACAGGGGTATAGTGGTACAGACCGCAGAGGACAGGGAGATAGCGATAGACCGCAGAGGACAGGGAGATAGTGATAAGAGACTGCAGAGGACAGGGAGATAGTGATAGAGACTGCAGAGGACAGGGAAATAGTGAGAGAGACTGCAGAGGACAGGGAGAAAGTGATAGAGACTGCAGAGGACAGGGAGATAGTGATAGAGACTGCAGAGGACAGGGAAATAGTGAGAGAGACTGCAGAGGACAGGGGTATAGTGGTACAGACCGCAGAGGACAGGGAGATAGTGATAAGAGACTGCAGAGGACAGGGAGATAGCGATACAGACCGCAGAGGACAGGGAGATAGCGATACAGACCGCAGAGGACAGGGAGATAGCGAGAGAGACTGCAGAGGACAGGGAGATAGTGATACAGACCGCAGAGGACAGGGAGATAGTGAGAGAGACCGCAGAGGACAGGGAGATAGCAATACAGACTGCAGAGGACGGGGAGATAGTGAGAGAGACTGCAGAGGACAGGGAGATAGCGATACAGACCGCAGAGGACAGGGAGATAGCGATAGACCGCAGAGGACAGGGAGATAGTGATAAGAGACTGCAGAGGACAGGGAGATAGTGAGAGAGACCGCAGAGGACAGGGAGATAGTGATACAGACCGCAGAGGACAGGGAGATAGTGATAGAGACTGCAGAGGACAGGGAGATAGTGATAGAGACTGCAGAGGACAGGGAGATAGTGATAGAGACTGCAGAGGACAGGGAGATAGCGATACAGACCGCAGAGGACAGGGAGATAGCGATACAGACCGCAGAGGACAGGGAGATAGTGATAAGAGACTGCAGAGGACAGGGAGATAGTGAGAGAGACTGCAGAGGACAGGGAAATAGTGAGAGAGACTGCAGAGGACAGGGAGATAGTGATAGAGACTGCAGAGGACAGGGAGATAGTGATAGAGACTGCAGAGGACAGGGAAATAGTGAGAGAGACCGCAGAGGACAGGGAGATATTGAGAGAGACCGCAGAGGACAGGGAGATAGTGAGAGAGACCGCAGAGGACAGGGAGATAGTGATACAGACCGCAGAGGACAGGGAGATAGTGATACAGACCGCAGAGGACAGGGAGATAGTGATACAGACCGCAGAGGACAGGGAGATAGTGATAGAGACCGCAGAGGACAGGGAGATAGTGATACAGACCGCAGAGGACAGGGAGATAGTGAGAGAGACCGCAGAGGACAGGGAGATAGCAATACAGACTGCAGAGGACGGGGAGATAGTGAGAGAGACCGCAGAGGACAGGGAGATAGCGATACAGACCGCAGAGGACAGGGAGATAGTGATAAGAGACTGCAGAGGACAGGGAGATAGTGAGAGAGACCGCAGAGGACAGGGAGATAGTGATACAGACCGCAGAGGACAGGGAGATAGTGATAGAGACTGCAGAGGACAGGGAGATAGTGATAGAGACTGCAGAGGACAGGGAGATAGTGATAGAGACTGCAGAGGACAGGGAGATAGCGATAGAGACTGCAGAGGACAGGGAGATATTGAGAGAGACCGCAGAGGACAGGGAGATAGCGATACAGACCGCAGAGGACAGGGAGATAGTGATAAGAGACTGCAGAGGACAGGGAGATATTGAGAGAGACCGCAGAGGACAGGGAGATAGTGATAGAGACTGCAGAGGACAGGGAGATAGTGATAGAGACTGCAGAGGACAGGGAGATAGTGATAAGAGACTGCAGAGGACAGGGAGATAGTGATAGAGACTGCAGAGGACAGGGAGATAGTGATAGAGACTGCAGAGGACAGGGAGATAGTGATAAGAGACTGCAGAGGACAGGGAGATAGTGAGAGAGACTGCAGAGGACAGGGAGATAGTGATAGAGACTGCAGAGGACAGGGAGATATTGAGAGAGACTGCAGAGGACAGGGAGATAGCGATACAGACCGCAGAGGACAGGGAGATAGCGAGAGAGACTGCAGAGGACAGGGAGATAGCGATACAGACCGCAGAGGACAGGGAGATAGTGAGAGAGACTGCAGAGGACAGGGAGATAGCGATACAGACCGCAGAGGACAGGGAGATAGTGATAGAGACCGCAGAGGACAGGGAGATAGCGAGAGAGACTGCAGAGGACAGGGAGATAGTGATACAGACCGCAGAGGACAGGGAGATAGTGAGAGAGACCGCAGAGGACAGGGAGATAGCAATACAGACCGCAGAGGACAGGGAGATAGTGAGAGAGACTGCAGAGGACAGGGAGATAGCGATACAGACCGCAGAGGACAGGGAGATAGTGAGAGAGACCGCAGAGGACAGGGAGATAGTGATAGAGGCTGCAGAGGACAGGGAGATAGTGATGCAGACCGCAGAGGACAGGGAGATAGTGATAGAGGCTGCAGAGGACAGGGAGATAGTGACAGAGACCGCAGAGGACAGGGAGATAGTGATAGAGACTGCAGAGGACAGGGAAATAGTGAGAGAGACTGCAGAGGACAGGGAGATAGTGATAGAGACTGCAGAGGACAGGGAGATAGTGATAGAGACTGCAGAGGACAGGGAAATAGTGAGAGAGACTGCAGAGGACAGGTAGATAGTGAGAGAGACCGCAGATGACAGGGAGATAGTGAGAGAGACCGCAGAGGACAGGGAGATAGTGATACAGACCGCAGAGGACAGGGAGATAGTGATACAGACCGCAGAGGACAGGGAGATAGTGATAGAGACCGCAGAGGACAGGGAGATAGTGATACAGACCGCAGAGGACAGGGAGATAGTGAAAGAGACCGCAGAGGACAGGGAGATAGCGATACAGACCGCAGAGGACAGGGAGATAGTGAGAGAGACCGCAGAGGACAGGGAGATAGCGATACAGACCGCAGAGGACAGGGAGATAGTGACAGAGACTGCAGAGGACAGGGAGATAGCGATACAGACCGCAGAGGACAGGGAGATAGTGATAGAGACCGCAGAGGACAGGGAGATAGCGAGAGAGACTGCAGAGGACAGGGAGATAGTGATACAGACCGCAGAGGACAGGGAGATAGTGATACAGACCGCAGAGGACAGGGAGATAGTGAGAGAGACCGCAGAGGACAGGGAGATAGCAATACAGACCGCAGAGGACAGGGAGATAGTGAGAGAGACTGCAGAGGACAGGGAGATAGCGATACAGACCGCAGAGGACAGGGAGATAGTGACAGAGACTGCAGAGGACAGGGAGATAGCGATACAGACCGCAGAGGACAGGGAGATAGTGATAGAGACTGCAGAGGACAGGGAGATAGTGTTACAGACCGCAGAGGACAGGGAGATAGTGAGAGAGACTGCAGAGGACAGGGAGATAGCGATACAGACCGCAGAGGACAGGGAGATAGTGATAGAGACTGCAGAGGACAGGGAGATATTGAGAGAGACCGCAGAGGACAGGGAGATAGTGATAGAGACTGCAGAGGACAGGGAGATAGTGATAAGAGACTGCAGAGGACAGGGAGATAGTGATAGAGACTGCAGAGGACAGGGAGATAGTGATAGAGACTGCAGAGGACAGGGAGATAGTGATAAGAGACTGCAGAGGACAGGGAGATAGTGAGAGAGACTGCAGAGGACAGGGAGATAGTGATAGAGACTGCAGAGGACAGGGAGATATTGAGAGAGACTGCAGAGGACAGGGAGATAGCGATACAGACCGCAGAGGACAGGGAGATAGCGAGAGAGACTGCAGAGGACAGGGAGATAGCGATACAGACCGCAGAGGACAGGGAGATAGTGAGAGAGACTGCAGAGGACAGGGAGATAGCGATACAGACCGCAGAGGACAGGGAGATAGTGATAGAGACCGCAGAGGACAGGGAGATAGCGAGAGAGACTGCAGAGGACAGGGAGATAGTGATACAGACCGCAGAGGACAGGGAGATAGTGAGAGAGACCGCAGAGGACAGGGAGATAGCAATACAGACCGCAGAGGACAGGGAGATAGTGAGAGAGACTGCAGAGGACAGGGAGATAGCGATACAGACCGCAGAGGACAGGGAGATAGCGATACAGACCGCAGAGGACAGGGAGATAGTGAGAGAGACCGCAGAGGACAGGGAGATAGTGATAGAGGCTGCAGAGGACAGGGAGATAGTGATACAGACCGCAGAGGACAGGGAGATAGTGATAGAGGCTGCAGAGGACAGGGAGATAGTGACAGAGACCGCAGAGGACAGGGAGATAGTGATAGAGACTGCAGAGGACAGGGAGATAGTGATAGAGACTGCAGAGGACAGGGAGATAGTGATAGAGACTGCAGAGGACAGGGAGATAGTGATAGAGACTGCAGAGGACAGGGAGATAGCGATACAGACCGCAGAGGACAGGGAGATAGTGATAGAGACTGCAGAGGACAGGGAAATAGTGAGAGAGACTGCAGAGGACAGGGAGATAGTGATAGAGACTGCAGAGGACAGGGAGATAGTGATAGAGACTGCAGAGGACAGGGAAATAGTGAGAGAGACTGCAGAGGACAGGTAGATAGTGAGAGAGACCGCAGATGACAGGGAGATAGTGAGAGAGACCGCAGAGGACAGGGAGATAGTGATACAGACCGCAGAGGACAGGGAGATAGTGATAGAGACTGCAGAGGACAGGGAGATAGCGATACAGACCGCAGAGGACAGGGAGATAGTGATAGAGGCTGCAGAGGACAGGGAGATAGTGATACAGACCGCAGAGGACAGGGAGATAGTGATAGAGGCTGCAGAGGACAGGGAGATAGTGACAGAGACCGCAGAGGACAGGGAGATAGTGATAGAGACTGCAGAGGACAGGGAGATAGTGATAGAGACTGCAGAGGACAGGGAGATAGTGATAGAGACTGCAGAGGACAGGGAGATAGTGATAGAGACTGCAGAGGACAGGGAGATAGCGATACAGACCGCAGAGGACAGGGAGATAGTGAGAGAGACTGCAGAGGACAGGGAGATAGTGATAGAGACTGCAGAGGACAGGGAAATAGTAAGAGAGACTGCAGAGGACAGGTAGATAGTGAGAGAGACCGCAGATGACAGGGAGATAGTGAGAGAGACCGCAGAGGACAGGGAGATAGTGATACAGACTGCAGAGGACAGGGAGATAGTGAGAGAGACTGCAGAGGACAGGGAGATAGCGATACAGACCGCAGAGGACAGGGAGATAGTGATAGAGACTGCAGAGGACAGGGAGATAGTGATACAGACCGCAGAGGACAGGGAGATAGTGATAAGAGACTGCAGAGGACAGGGAGATATTGAGAGAGACCGCAGAGGACAGGGAGATAGTGATAGAGACTGCAGAGGACAGGGAGATAGTGATAGAGACTGCAGAGGACAGGGAGATAGTGATAAGAGACTGCAGAGGACAGGGAGATAGTGATAGAGACTGCAGAGGACAGGGAGATAGTGATAGAGACTGCAGAGGACAGGGAGATAGTGATAAGAGACTGCAGAGGACAGGGAGATAGTGAGAGAGACTGCAGAGGACAGGGAGATAGTGATAGAGACTGCAGAGGACAGGGAGATAGCGATACAGACCGCAGAGGACAGGGAGATAGCGAGAGAGACTGCAGAGGACAGGGAGATAGCGATACAGACCGCAGAGGACAGGGAGATAGTGAGAGAGACTGCAGAGGACAGGGAGATAGCGATACAGACCGCAGAGGACAGGGAGATAGTGATAGAGACCGCAGAGGACAGGGAGATAGCGAGAGAGACTGCAGAGGACAGGGAGATAGTGATACAGACCGCAGAGGACAGGGAGATAGTGAGAGAGACCGCAGAGGACAGGGAGATAGCAATACAGACCGCAGAGGACAGGGAGATAGTGAGAGAGACTGCAGAGGACAGGGAGATAGCGATACAGACCGCAGAGGACAGGGAGATAGCGATACAGACCGCAGAGGACAGGGAGATAGTGAGAGAGACCGCAGAGGACAGGGAGATAGTGATAGAGGCTGCAGAGGACAGGGAGATAGTGATACAGACCGCAGAGGACAGGGAGATAGTGATAGAGGCTGCAGAGGACAGGGAGATAGTGACAGAGACCGCAGAGGACAGGGAGATAGTGATAGAGACTGCAGAGGACAGGGAGATAGTGATAGAGACTGCAGAGGACAGGGAGATAGTGATAGAGACTGCAGAGGACAGGGAGATAGTGATAGAGACTGCAGAGGACAGGGAGATAGCGATACAGACCGCAGAGGACAGGGAGATAGTGAGAGAGACTGCAGAGGACAGGGAGATAGTGATAGAGACTGCAGAGGACAGGGAAATAGTAAGAGAGACTGCAGAGGACAGGTAGATAGTGAGAGAGACCGCAGATGACAGGGAGATAGTGAGAGAGACCGCAGAGGACAGGGAGATAGTGATACAGACTGCAGAGGACAGGGAGATAGTGATACAGACCGCAGAGGACAGGGAGATAGTGATAGAGACCGCAGAGGACAGGGAGATAGTGATACAGACCGCAGAGGACAGGGAGATAGTGAAAGAGACCGCAGAGGACAGGGAGATAGCGATACAGACCGCAGAGGACAGGGAGATAGTGAGAGAGACCGCAGAGGACAGGGAGATAGCGATACAGACCGCAGAGGACAGGGAGATAGTGACAGAGACTGCAGAGGACAGGGAGATAGCGATACAGACCGCAGAGGACAGGGAGATAGTGATAGAGACCGCAGAGGACAGGGAGATAGCGAGAGAGACTGCAGAGGACAGGGAGATAGTGATACAGACCGCAGAGGACAGGGAGATAGTGAGAGAGACCGCAGAGGACAGGGAGATAGCAATACAGACCGCAGAGGACAGGGAGATAGTGAGAGAGACTGCAGAGGACAGGGAGATAGCGATACAGACCGCAGAGGACAGGGAGATAGTGATAGAGACTGCAGAGGACAGGGAGATAGTGATAGAGACTGCAGAGGACAGGGAGATAGTGATAGAGACTGCAGAGGACAGGGAGATAGTGAGAGAGACCGCAGAGGACAGGGAGATAGTGAGAGAGACCGCAGAGGACAGGGAGATAGTGAGAGAGACCGCAGAGGACAGGGAGATAGTGATACAGACCGCAGAGGACAGGGAGATAGCGATACAGACCGCAGAGGACAGGGAAATAGTGACAGAGACCGCAGAGGACAGGGAGATAGTGATACAGACCGCAGAGGACAGGGAGATAGTGATAGAGACTGCAGAGGACAGGGAAATAGTGAGAGAGACTGCAGAGGACAGGGAGATAGTGATAGAGACTGCAGAGGACAGGGAGATAGTGATAAGAGACTGCAGAGGACAGGGAGATAGTGAGAGAGACTGCAGAGGACAGGGAGATAGTGATACAGACCGCAGAGGACAGGGAGATAGTGATACAGACCGCAGAGGACAGGGAGATAGTGATAGAGACTGCAGAGGACAGGGAAATAGTGAGAGAGACTGCAGAGGACAGGGAGATAGTGATAGAGACTGCAGAGGACAGGGAGATAGTGATAAGAGACTGCAGAGGACAGGGAGATAGTGAGAGAGACTGCAGAGGACAGGGAGATAGTGATAAGAGACCGCAGAGGACAGGGAGATAGCGATACAGACCGCAGAGGACAGGGAGATAGTGACAGAGACCGCAGAGGACAGGGAGATAGTGATAGAGACTGCAGAGGACAGGGAAATAGTGAGAGAGACTGCAGAGGACAGGGAGATAGCGAGAGAGACTGCAGAGGACAGGGAGATAGTGATACAGACCGCAGAGGACAGGGAGATAGTGATAAGAGACTGCAGAGGACAGGGAGATAGTGATAGAGACTGCAGAGGACAGGGAGATAGTGATAAGAGACTGCAGAGGACAGGGAGATAGTGAGAGAGACCGCAGAGGACAGGGAGATAGTGATAGAGACTGCAGAGGACAGGGAGATAGTGATACAGACCGCAGAGGACAGGGAGATAGCGATACAGACCGCAGAGGACAGGGAGATAGTGATAGAGACCGCAGAGGACAGGGAGATAGTGAGAGAGACTGCAGAGGACAGGGAGATAGTGATAAGAGACTGCAGAGGACAGGGAGATAGTGATAGAGACTGCAGAGGACAGGGAGATAGTGAGAGAGACTGCAGAGGACAGGGAGATAGTGATAGAGACTGCAGAGGACAGAGAGATAGTGATAGAGACTGCAGAGGACAGGGAGATAGTGATACAGACCGCAGAGGACAGGGAGATAGTGATACAGACCGCAGAGGACAGGGAGATAGTGATACAGACTGCAGAGGACAGGGAGATAGTGATACAGACCGCAGAGGACAGGGAGATAGTGATAAGAGACTGCAGAGGACAGGGAGATAGCGAGAGAGACTGCAGAGGACAGGGAGATAGTGATACAGACCGCAGAGGACAGGGAGATAGTGAGAGAGACCGCAGAGGACAGGGAGATAGTGATAGAGACTGCAGAGGACAGGGAGATAGTGAGAGAGACCGCAGAGGACAGGGAGATAGTGATAAGAGACTGCAGAGGACAGGGAGATAGTGATAGAGACTGCAGAGGACAGGGAAATAGTGAGAGAGACTGCAGAGGACAGGGAGATAGTGATAGAGACTGCAGAGGACAGGGAGATAGCGATACAGACCACAGAGGACAGGGAGATAGCGAGAGAGACTGCAGAGGACAGGGAGATAGTGATACAGACCGCAGAGGACAGGGAGATAGTGAGAGAGACCGCAGAGGACAGGGAGATAGCAATACAGACTGCAGAGGACGGGGAGATAGTGAGAGAGACTGCAGAGGACAGGGAGATAGCGATACAGACCGCAGAGGACAGGGAGATAGCGATACAGACCGCAGAGGACAGGGAGATAGCGATAGAGACCGCAGAGGACAGGGAGATAGTGAGAGAGACCGCAGAGGACAGGGAGATAGTGATAAGAGACTGCAGAGGACAGGGAGATAGTGATAGAGACTGCAGAGGACAGGGAAATAGTGAGATAGACTGCAGAGGACAGGGAGATAGTGATAGAGACTGCAGAGGACAGAGAGATAGTGATAGAGACTGCAGAGGACAGGGAGATAGTGATACAGACCGCAGAGGACAGGGAGATAGTGATACAGACCGCAGAGGACAGGGAGATAGTGATACAGACCGCAGAGGACAGGGAGATAGTGATAAGAGACTGCAGAGGACAGGGAGATAGCGATACAGACCGCAGAGGACAGGGAGATAGTGATACAGACCGCAGAGGACAGGGAGATAGTGATAAGAGACTGCAGAGGACAGGGAGATAGCGAGAGAGACTGCAGAGGACAGGGAGATAGTGATACAGACCGCAGAGGACAGGGAGATAGTGAGAGAGACCGCAGAGGACAGGGAGATAGCAATACAGACCGCAGAGGACAGGGAGATAGTGAGAGAGACTGCAGAGGACAGGGAGATAGCGATACAGACCGCAGAGGACAGGGAGATAGCGATACAGACCGCAGAGGACAGGGAGATAGTGAGAGAGACCGCAGAGGACAGGGAGATAGTGATAGAGGCTGCAGAGGACAGGGAGATAGTGATACAGACCGCAGAGGACAGGGAGATAGTGATAGAGACTGCAGAGGACAGGGAGATAGTGATAGAGACTGCAGAGGACAGGGAGATAGTGATAGAGACTGCAGAGGACAGGGAGATAGTGAGAGAGACCGCAGAGGACAGGGAGATAGTGATAGAGGCTGCAGAGGACAGGGAGATAGTGACAGAGACCGCAGAGGACAGTGAGATAGTGATAGAGACTGCAGAGGACAGGGAGATAGTGATAGAGACTGCAGAGGACAGGGAGATAGTGATAGAGACTGCAGAGGACAGGGAGATAGTGATAGAGACTGCAGAGGACAGGGAGATAGCGATACAGACCGCAGAGGACAGGGAGATAGTGATAGAGACTGCAGAGGACAGGGAAATAGTGAGAGAGACTGCAGAGGACAGGGAGATAGTGATAGAGACTGCAGAGGACAGGGAGATAGTGATAGAGACTGCAGAGGACAGGGAAATAGTGAGAGAGACTGCAGAGGACAGGGAAATAGTGAGAGAGACTGCAGAGGACAGGTAGATAGTGAGAGAGACCGCAGAGGACAGGGAGATAGTGAGAGAGACCGCAGAGGATAGGGAGATAGTGATACAGACCGCAGAGGACAGGGAGATAGTGATAGAGACCGCAGAGGACAGGGAGATAGTGATAGAGACCGCAGAGGACAGGGAGATAGTGATACAGACCGCAGAGGACAGGGAGATAGTGAAAGAGACCGCAGAGGACAGGGAGATAGCGATACAGACCGCAGAGGACAGGGAGATAGTGAGAGAGACCGCAGAGGACAGGGAGATAGCGATACAGACCGCAGAGGACAGGGAGATAGTGACAGAGACTGCAGAGGACAGGGAGATAGCGATACAGACCGCAGAGGACAGGGAGATAGTGATAGAGACCGCAGAGGACAGGGAGATAGCGAGAGAGACTGCAGAGGACAGGGAGATAGTGATACAGACCGCAGAGGACAGGGAGATAGTGAGAGAGACCGCAGAGGACAGGGAGATAGCAATACAGACCGCAGAGGACAGGGAGATAGTGGGGTATATTTACTAAGCTCCCGATTTTGACCGAGATGCCGTTTTTTCTTCAAAGTGTCATCTCGGTTAATCTCGGTCATTTACTAAACACTAATCACGGCAGTGATGAGGGCATTCGTAATTTTTTGCAAGTTCAGGTAAAAAATTACGAATGAATACACCATCGGTCAAAACGCGGCTGTTTAAGTATGAATCTCGGTCATTTACTAAGAAGTGCAAAGCCAAAAAAGAACAAACACTGCCGTGAAAAATTACAACTCGTAAAAAAGTGCTAAAAAAAAACAGACCTTTTTTTTTTATTCGTGATTGGATAGGCATGCACGGATCCATGAGATCCGTGCATGTATATCAGTGGGAAGGGGTGGGAAAGTGCTTATTTTTTCAAAAAAAATTGCGTGGGGTCCCCCCTCCTAAGCATAACCAGCCTCGGGCTCTTTGAGCCGATCCTGGTTGCAGAAATATGGTGAAAAAAATGACAGGGGTTCCCCCATATTTAAGCAACCAGCATCGGGCTCTGCGCCTGGTCCTGGTCCCAAAAATACGGGGGACAAAAAGAGTAGGGGTCCCCCATATTTTTAAAACCAGCACCGGGCTCCACTAGCTGGACAGATAATGCCACAGCCGGGGGTCACTTTTATACAGCGCCCTGCGGCCGTGGCATCAAAAATCCAACTAGTCACCCCTGGCCGGGGTACCCTGGGGGAGTGGGAACCCCTTCAATCAAGGGGTCCCCCCCCCCCCAGCCACCCAAGGGCCAGGGGTGAAGCCCGAGGCTGCCCCCCCCCATCCAATGGGCTGCGGATGGGAGGGCTGATAGCCTTTGTTGTAAAATAAAAGATATTGTTTTTAGTAGCAGTACTACAAGTCCCAGCAAGCCTCCCCCGCATGCTGGTACTTGGAGAACCACAAGTACCAGCATGCGGCGGAAAAACGGGCCCGCTGGTACCTGTAGTACTACCACTAAAAAAATACCCAAAAAAACACAAGACACACACACCGTGAAAGTATAATTTTATTACATACATACACACATACATACATACATACTTACCTTATGTTCCCACGCAGGTCGGTCCTCTTCTCCAGTAGAATCCAAGGGGTACCTGTTGAAGAAATTCTACTCACCAGATCCAGTGGTCCAGGCTCCTCGGCAAATCCAGGGTTAATCCACGTACTTGAATAAAACAAAAAAACGGTTGCCCGACCACGAACTGAAAGGTGACCCATGTTTGCACATGGGTCACCTTCCCACGAATGCCAGAAACCCACTTTGCCTTCTGGCTAAGTGGGTTTCTTCAGCCAATCAGGGAGTGCCACGTTGTAGCACTCTACTGATCAGCTGTGTGCTCCTGTCCTCACTGACAGGCGGCACACGGCAGTGTTACAATGTAGCGCCTATGCGCTACATTGTAACCAATGATGTGAACTTTGTGCCCTGCGGTTGACCTAAAGTGACGTCACCGCTGAGCAGAAAGTTCCCATCATTGGTTACAATGTAGCGCATAGGCGCTACATTGTAACACTGCCGCGTGCTGCCTGTCAGTGAAGACAGGAGCACACAGCTGATCAGGAGAGTGCTACAACGTGGCACTCCCTGATTGGCTGAAGAAACCCACTTAGCCAGAAGGCAAAGTGGGTTTCTGGCATTCGTGGGAAGGTGACCCATGTGCAAACATGGGTCACCTTTCAGTTCGTGGTCGGGCAACCGTTTTTTTGTTTTATTCAAGTACGTGGATTAACCCTGGATTTGCCGAGGAGCCTGGACCACTGGATCTGGTGAGTAGAATTTCTTCAACAGGTACCCCTTGGATTCTACTGGAGAAGAGGACCGACCTGCGTGGGAACATAAAAGTATGTATGTATGTATGTGTGTATGTATGTAATAAAATTATACTTTCACGGTGTGTGTGTCTTGTGTTTTTTTGGGTATTTTTTTAGTGGTAGTACTACAGGTACCAGCGGGCCCGTTTTTCCGCCGCATGCTGGTACTTGTGGTTCTCCAAGTACCAGCATGCGGGGGAGGCTTGCTGGGACTTGTAGTACTGCTACTAAAAACAATATCTTTTATTTTACAACAAAGGCTATCAGCCCTCCCATCCGCAGCCCATTGGATGGGGGGGGACAGCCTCGGGCTTCACCCCTGGCCCTTGGGTGGCTGGGGGGGGGGGACCCCTTGATTGAAGGGGTTCCCACTCCCCCAGGGTACCCCGGCCAGGGGTGACTAGTTGGATTTTTGATGCCACGGCCGCAGGGCGCTGTATAAAAGTGACCCCCAGCTGTGGCATTATCTGTCCAGCTAGTGGAGCCCGGTGCTGGTTTTAAAAATACGGGGGACCCCTACTCTTTTTGTCCCCCGTATTTTTGGGACCAGGACCAGGCGCAGAGCCCGATGCTGGTTGCTTAAATATGGGGGAACCCCTGTCATTTTTTTTACCATATTTCTGCAACCAGGATCGGCTCAAAGAGCCCGAGGCTGGTTATGCTTAGGAGGGGGGACCCCACGCATTTTTTTTTGGGATTTTACATTGTTTAATTAAAAAAAAAAAAAAAAAAGAACCCCAGCACGGATCACACAGATCCGGCCGAGATTGATTGTTAAAAAAAACGGCAGTGTTTTGCTAATCACTGCCGTAAAATTAGGTAAAAAAAAACGAATGACATCGACATCGGAAGAAAAGAAAAACCCGAATACGACAGCTTAGTAAATCCATCGTAATAAATTCAAAAAGTTGCAGTTTTACACTGTCGATGTCATTCGTGATTGAACTTTGACCTATTTTCGGAAATTACGAATGTTAGTAAATGTACCCCATTGAGAGAGACTGCAGAGGACAGGGAGATAGCGATACAGACCGCAGAGGACAGGGAGATAGTGATAGAGACTGCAGAGGACAGGGAGATAGTGATAGAGACTGCAGAGGACAGGGAGATAGTGATAGAGACTGCAGAGGACAGGGAGATAGTGAGAGAGACCGCAGAGGACAGGGAGATAGTGATAGAGACCGCAGAGGACAGGGAGATAGTGAGAGAGACCGCAGAGGACAGGGAGATAGTGATACAGACCGCAGAGGACAGGGAGATAGCGATACAGACCGCAGAGGACAGGGAAATAGTGACAGAGACCGCAGAGGACAGGGAGATAGTGATACAGACCGCAGAGGACAGGGAGATAGTGATAGAGACTGCAGAGGACAGGGAAATAGTGAGAGAGACTGCAGAGGACAGGGAGATAGTGATAGAGACTGCAGAGGACAGGGAGATAGTGATAAGAGACTGCAGAGGACAGGGAGATAGTGAGAGAGACTGCAGAGGACAGGGAGATAGTGATACAGACCGCAGAGGACAGGGAGATAGTGAAACAGACCGCAGAGGACAGGGAGATAGTGATAGAGACTGCAGAGGACAGGGAAATAGTGAGAGAGACTGCAGAGGACAGGGAGATAGTGATACAGACCGCAGAGGACAGGGAGATAGCGATACAGACCGCAGAGGACAGGGAGATAGTGATAGAGACCGCAGAGGACAGGGAGATAGTGAGAGAGACCGCAGAGGACAGGGAGATAGTGATAAGAGACTGCAGAGGACAGGGAGATAGTGATAGAGACTGCAGAGGACAGGGAGATAGTGAGAGAGACTGCAGAGGACAGGGAGATAGTGATAGAGACTGCAGAGGACAGAGAGATAGTGATAGAGACTGCAGAGGACAGGGAGATAGTGATACAGACCGCAGAGGACAGGGAGATAGTGATACAGACCGCAGAGGACAGGGAGATAGTGATACAGACTGCAGAGGACAGGGAGATAGTGATACAGACCGCAGAGGACAGGGAGATAGTGATAAGAGACTGCAGAGGACAGGGAGATAGCGAGAGAGACTGCAGAGGACAGGGAGATAGTGATACAGACCGCAGAGGACAGGGAGATAGTGAGAGAGACCGCAGAGGACAGGGAGATAGTGATAGAGACTGCAGAGGACAGGGAGATAGTGAGAGAGACCGCAGAGGACAGGGAGATAGTGATAAGAGACTGCAGAGGACAGGGAGATAGTGATAGAGACTGCAGAGGACAGGGAAATAGTGAGAGAGACTGCAGAGGACAGGGAGATAGTGATAGAGACTGCAGAGGACAGGGAGATAGCGATACAGACCACAGAGGACAGGGAGATAGCGAGAGAGACTGCAGAGGACAGGGAGATAGTGATACAGACCGCAGAGGACAGGGAGATAGTGAGAGAGACCGCAGAGGACAGGGAGATAGCAATACAGACTGCAGAGGACGGGGAGATAGTGAGAGAGACTGCAGAGGACAGGGAGATAGCGATACAGACCGCAGAGGACAGGGAGATAGCGATACAGACCGCAGAGGACAGGGAGATAGCGATAGAGACCGCAGAGGACAGGGAGATAGTGAGAGAGACCGCAGAGGACAGGGAGATAGTGATAAGAGACTGCAGAGGACAGGGAGATAGTGATAGAGACTGCAGAGGACAGGGAAATAGTGAGAGAGACTGCAGAGGACAGGGAGATAGTGATAGAGACTGCAGAGGACAGAGAGATAGTGATAGAGACTGCAGAGGACAGGGAGATAGTGATACAGACCGCAGAGGACAGGGAGATAGTGATACAGACCGCAGAGGACAGGGAGATAGTGATACAGACCGCAGAGGACAGGGAGATAGTGATAAGAGACTGCAGAGGACAGGGAGATAGCGATACAGACCGCAGAGGACAGGGAGATAGTGATACAGACCGCAGAGGACAGGGAGATAGTGATAAGAGACTGCAGAGGACAGGGAGATAGCGAGAGAGACTGCAGAGGACAGGGAGATAGTGATACAGACCGCAGAGGACAGGGAGATAGTGAGAGAGACCGCAGAGGACAGGGAGATAGCAATACAGACCGCAGAGGACAGGGAGATAGTGAGAGAGACTGCAGAGGACAGGGAGATAGCGATACAGACCGCAGAGGACAGGGAGATAGCGATACAGACCGCAGAGGACAGGGAGATAGTGAGAGAGACCGCAGAAGACAGGGAGATAGTGATAGAGGCTGCAGAGGACAGGGAGATAGTGATACAGACCGCAGAGGACAGGGAGATAGTGATAGAGACTGCAGAGGACAGGGAGATAGTGATAGAGACTGCAGAGGACAGGGAGATAGTGATAGAGACTGCAGAGGACAGGGAGATAGTGAGAGAGACCGCAGAGGACAGGGAGATAGTGATAGAGGCTGCAGAGGACAGGGAGATAGTGACAGAGACCGCAGAGGACAGTGAGATAGTGATAGAGACTGCAGAGGACAGGGAGATAGTGATAGAGACTGCAGAGGACAGGGAGATAGTGATAGAGACTGCAGAGGACAGGGAGATAGTGATAGAGACTGCAGAGGACAGGGAGATAGCGATACAGACCGCAGAGGACAGGGAGATAGTGATAGAGACTGCAGAGGACAGGGAAATAGTGAGAGAGACTGCAGAGGACAGGGAGATAGTGATAGAGACTGCAGAGGACAGGGAGATAGTGATAGAGACTGCAGAGGACAGGGAAATAGTGAGAGAGACCGCAGAGGACAGGGAAATAGTGAGAGAGACTGCAGAGGACAGGTAGATAGTGAGAGAGACCGCAGAGGACAGGGAGATAGTGAGAGAGACCGCAGAGGATAGGGAGATAGTGATACAGACCGCAGAGGACAGGGAGATAGTGATAGAGACCGCAGAGGACAGGGAGATAGTGATAGAGACCGCAGAGGACAGGGAGATAGTGATACAGACCGCAGAGGACAGGGAGATAGTGAAAGAGACCGCAGAGGACAGGGAGATAGCGATACAGACCGCAGAGGACAGGGAGATAGTGAGAGAGACCGCAGAGGACAGGGAGATAGCGATACAGACCGCAGAGGACAGGGAGATAGTGACAGAGACTGCAGAGGACAGGGAGATAGCGATACAGACCGCAGAGGACAGGGAGATAGTGATAGAGACCGCAGAGGACAGGGAGATAGCGAGAGAGACTGCAGAGGACAGGGAGATAGTGATACAGACCGCAGAGGACAGGGAGATAGTGAGAGAGACCGCAGAGGACAGGGAGATAGCAATACAGACCGCAGAGGACAGGGAGATAGTGAGAGAGACTGCAGAGGACAGGGAGATAGCGATACAGACCGCAGAGGACAGGGAGATAGTGATAGAGACTGCAGAGGACAGGGAGATAGTGATAGAGACTGCAGAGGACAGGGAGATAGTGATAGAGACTGCAGAGGACAGGGAGATAGTGAGAGAGACCGCAGAGGACAGGGAGATAGTGATAGAGACCGCAGAGGACAGGGAGATAGTGAGAGAGACCGCAGAGGACAGGGAGATAGTGATACAGACCGCAGAGGACAGGGAGATAGCGATACAGACCGCAGAGGACAGGGAAATAGTGACAGAGACCGCAGAGGACAGGGAGATAGTGATACAGACCGCAGAGGACAGGGAGATAGTGATAGAGACTGCAGAGGACAGGGAAATAGTGAGAGAGACTGCAGAGGACAGGGAGATAGTGATAGAGACTGCAGAGGACAGGGAGATAGTGATAAGAGACTGCAGAGGACAGGGAGATAGTGAGAGAGACTGCAGAGGACAGGGAGATAGTGATACAGACCGCAGAGGACAGGGAGATAGTGAAACAGACCGCAGAGGACAGGGAGATAGTGATAGAGACTGCAGAGGACAGGGAAATAGTGAGAGAGACTGCAGAGGACAGGGAGATAGTGATAGAGACTGCAGAGGACAGGGAGATAGTGATAAGAGACTGCAGAGGACAGGGAGATAGTGAGAGAGACTGCAGAGGACAGGGAGATAGTGATAGAGACTGCAGAGGACAGGGAGATAGTGATAAGAGACCGCAGAGGACAGGGAGATAGCGATACAGACCGCAGAGGACAGGGAGATAGTGACAGAGACCGCAGAGGACAGGGAGATAGTGATAGAGACTGCAGAGGACAGGGAAATAGTGAGAGAGACTGCAGAGGACAGGGAGATAGCGAGAGAGACTGCAGAGGACAGGGAGATAGTGATACAGACCGCAGAGGACAGGGAGATAGTGATAAGAGACTGCAGAGGACAGGGAGATAGTGAGAGAGACCGCAGAGGACAGGGAGATAGTGATAAGAGACTGCAGAGGACAGGGAGATAGTGATAGAGACTGCAGAGGACAGGGAGATAGTGAGAGAGACTGCAGAGGACAGGGAGATAGTGATAGAGACTGCAGAGGACAGAGAGATAGTGATAGAGACTGCAGAGGACAGGGAGATAGTGATACAGACCGCAGAGGACAGGGAGATAGTGATACAGACCGCAGAGGACAGGGAGATAGTGATACAGACTGCAGAGGACAGGGAGATAGTGATACAGACCGCAGAGGACAGGGAGATAGTGATAAGAGACTGCAGAGGACAGGGAGATAGCGAGAGAGACTGCAGAGGACAGGGAGATAGTGAGAGAGACCGCAGAGGACAGGGAGATAGTGAGAGAGACCGCAGAGGACAGGGAGATAGTGATAGAGACTGCAGAGGACAGGGAGATAGTGAGAGAGACCGCAGAGGACAGGGAGATAGTGATAAGAGACTGCAGAGGACAGGGAGATAGTGATAGAGACTGCAGAGGACAGGGAAATAGTGAGAGAGACTGCAGAGGACAGGGAGATAGTGATAGAGACTGCAGAGGACAGGGAGATAGTGATAGAGACTGCAGAGGACAGGGAAATAGTGAGAGAGACTGCAGAGGACAGGGGTATAGTGATACAGACCGCAGAGGACAGGGAGATAGTGATAAGAGACTGCAGAGGACAGGGAGATAGCGATACAGACCACAGAGGACAGGGAGATAGCGAGAGAGACTGCAGAGGACAGGGAGATAGTGATACAGACCGCAGAGGACAGGGAGATAGTGAGAGAGACCGCAGAGGACAGGGAGATAGCAATACAGACTGCAGAGGACGGGGAGATAGTGAGAGAGACTGCAGAGGACAGGGAGATAGCGATACAGACCGCAGAGGACAGGGAGATAGCGATACAGACCGCAGAGGACAGGGAGATAGTGATAGAGACCGCAGAGGACAGGGAGATAGTGAGAGAGACCGCAGAGGACAGGGAGATAGTGATAAGAGACTGCAGAGGACAGGGAGATAGTGATAGAGACTGCAGAGGACAGGGAGATAGTGAGAGAGACTGCAGAGGACAGGGAGATAGTGATAGAGACTGCAGAGGACAGAGAGATAGTGATAGAGACTGCAGAGGACAGGGAGATAGTGATACAGACCGCAGAGGACAGGGAGATAGTGATACAGACCGCAGAGGACAGGGAGATAGTGATACAGACCGCAGAGGACAGGGAGATAGTGATAAGAGACTGCAGAGGACAGGGAGATAGCGATACAGACCGCAGAGGACAGGGAGATAGTGATACAGACCGCAGAGGACAGGGAGATAGTGATAAGAGACTGCAGAGGACAGGGAGATAGCGAGAGAGACTGCAGAGGACAGGGAGATAGTGATACAGACCGCAGAGGACAGGGAGATAGTAAGAGAGACCGCAGAGGACAGGGAGATAGTGATAGAGACTGCAGAGGACAGGGAGATAGTGAGAGAGACCGCAGAGGACAGGGAGATAGTGATAAGAGACTGCAGAGGACAGGGAGATAGTGATAGAGACTGCAGAGGACAGGGAAATAGTGAGAGAGACTGCAGAGGACAGGGAGATAGTGATAGAGACTGCAGAGGACAGGGAGATAGTGATAGAGACTGCAGAGGACAGGGAAATAGTGAGAGAGACTGCAGAGGACAGGGGTATAGTGATACAGACCGCAGAGGACAGGGAGATAGTGATAAGAGACTGCAGAGGACAGGGAGATAGCGATACAGACCGCAGAGGACAGGGAGATAGCGAGAGAGACTGCAGAGGACAGGGAGATAGTGATACAGACCGCAGAGGACAGGGAGATAGTGAGAGAGACCGCAGAGGACAGGGAGATAGCAATACAGACTGCAGAGGACGGGGAGATAGTGAGAGAGACTGCAGAGGACAGGGAGATAGCGATACAGACCGCAGAGGACAGGGAGATAGCGATACAGACCGCAGAGGACAGGGAGATAGTGATGAGACTGCAGAGGACAGGGAGATAGTGAGAGAGACCGCAGAGGACAGGGAGATAGTGATACAGACCGCAGAGGACAGGGAGATAGTGATAGAGACTGCAGAGGACAGGGAGATAGTGATAGAGACTGCAGAGGACAGGGAGATAGTGATAGAGACTGCAGAGGACAGGGAGATAGCGATACAGACCGCAGAGGACAGGGAGATAGTGAGAGAGACTGCAGAGGACAGGGAAATAGTGAGAGAGACTGCAGAGGACAGGGAGATAGTGATAGAGACTGCAGAGGACAGGGAGATAGTGATAGAGACTGCAGAGGACAGGGAAATAGTGAGAGAGACTGCAGAGGACAGGGAGATATTGAGAGAGACCGCAGAGGACAGGGAGATAGTGAGAGAGACCGCAGAGGACAGGGAGATAGTGATACAGACCGCAGAGGACGGGGAGATAGTGATACAGACCGCAGAGGACAGGGAGATAGTGATACAGACCGCAGAGGACAGGGAGATAGTGATACAGACCGCAGAGGACAGGGAGATAGTGATACAGACCGCAGAGGACAGGGAGATAGTGAGAGAGACCGCAGAGGACAGGGAGATAGCAATACAGACTGCAGAGGTCGGGGAGATAGTGAGAGAGACCGCAGAGGACAGGGAGCTAGCGATACAGACCGCAGAGGACAGGGAGATAGTGATAGAGACCGCAGAGGACAGGGAGATAGTGAGAGAGACCGCAGAGGACAGGGAGATAGTGATACAGACCGCAGAGGACAGGGAGATAGCGATACAGACCGCAGAGGACAGGGAAATAGTGACAGAGACCGCAGAGGACAGGGAGATAGTGATACAGACCGCAGAGGACAGGGAGATAGTGATAGAGACTGCAGAGGACAGGGAAATAGTGAGAGAGACTGCAGAGGACAGGGAGATAGTGATAGAGACTGCAGAGGACAGGGAGATAGTGATAAGAGACTGCAGAGGACAGGGAGATAGTGAGAGAGACTGCAGAGGACAGGGAGATAGTGATACAGACCGCAGAGGACAGGGAGATAGTGAAACAGACCGCAGAGGACAGGGAGATAGTGATAGAGACTGCAGAGGACAGGGAAATAGTGAGAGAGACTGCAGAGGACAGGGAGATAGTGATACAGACCGCAGAGGACAGGGAGATAGCGATACAGACCGCAGAGGACAGGGAGATAGTGATAGAGACCGCAGAGGACAGGGAGATAGTGAGAGAGACCGCAGAGGACAGGGAGATAGTGATAAGAGACTGCAGAGGACAGGGAGATAGTGATAGAGACTGCAGAGGACAGGGAGATAGTGAGAGAGACTGCAGAGGACAGGGAGATAGTGATAGAGACTGCAGAGGACAGAGAGATAGTGATAGAGACTGCAGAGGACAGGGAGATAGTGATACAGACCGCAGAGGACAGGGAGATAGTGATACAGACCGCAGAGGACAGGGAGATAGTGATACAGACTGCAGAGGACAGGGAGATAGTGATACAGACCGCAGAGGACAGGGAGATAGTGATAAGAGACTGCAGAGGACAGGGAGATAGCGAGAGAGACTGCAGAGGACAGGGAGATAGTGATACAGACCGCAGAGGACAGGGAGATAGTGAGAGAGACCGCAGAGGACAGGGAGATAGTGATAGAGACTGCAGAGGACAGGGAGATAGTGAGAGAGACCGCAGAGGACAGGGAGATAGTGATAAGAGACTGCAGAGGACAGGGAGATAGTGATAGAGACTGCAGAGGACAGGGAAATAGTGAGAGAGACTGCAGAGGACAGGGAGATAGTGATAGAGACTGCAGAGGACAGGGAGATAGCGATACAGACCACAGAGGACAGGGAGATAGCGAGAGAGACTGCAGAGGACAGGGAGATAGTGATACAGACCGCAGAGGACAGGGAGATAGTGAGAGAGACCGCAGAGGACAGGGAGATAGCAATACAGACTGCAGAGGACGGGGAGATAGTGAGAGAGACTGCAGAGGACAGGGAGATAGCGATACAGACCGCAGAGGACAGGGAGATAGCGATACAGACCGCAGAGGACAGGGAGATAGCGATAGAGACCGCAGAGGACAGGGAGATAGTGAGAGAGACCGCAGAGGACAGGGAGATAGTGATAAGAGACTGCAGAGGACAGGGAGATAGTGATAGAGACTGCAGAGGACAGGGAAATAGTGAGAGAGACTGCAGAGGACAGGGAGATAGTGATAGAGACTGCAGAGGACAGAGAGATAGTGATAGAGACTGCAGAGGACAGGGAGATAGTGATACAGACCGCAGAGGACAGGGAGATAGTGATACAGACCGCAGAGGACAGGGAGATAGTGATACAGACCGCAGAGGACAGGGAGATAGTGATAAGAGACTGCAGAGGACAGGGAGATAGCGATACAGACCGCAGAGGACAGGGAGATAGTGATACAGACCGCAGAGGACAGGGAGATAGTGATAAGAGACTGCAGAGGACAGGGAGATAGCGAGAGAGACTGCAGAGGACAGGGAGATAGTGATACAGACCGCAGAGGACAGGGAGATAGTGAGAGAGACCGCAGAGGACAGGGAGATAGCAATACAGACCGCAGAGGACAGGGAGATAGTGAGAGAGACTGCAGAGGACAGGGAGATAGCGATACAGACCGCAGAGGACAGGGAGATAGCGATACAGACCGCAGAGGACAGGGAGATAGTGAGAGAGACCGCAGAGGACAGGGAGATAGTGATAGAGGCTGCAGAGGACAGGGAGATAGTGATACAGACCGCAGAGGACAGGGAGATAGTGATAGAGACTGCAGAGGACAGGGAGATAGTGATAGAGACTGCAGAGGACAGGGAGATAGTGATAGAGACTGCAGAGGACAGGGAGATAGTGAGAGAGACCGCAGAGGACAGGGAGATAGTGATAGAGGCTGCAGAGGACAGGGAGATAGTGACAGAGACCGCAGAGGACAGTGAGATAGTGATAGAGACTGCAGAGGACAGGGAGATAGTGATAGAGACTGCAGAGGACAGGGAGATAGTGATAGAGACTGCAGAGGACAGGGAGATAGTGATAGAGACTGCAGAGGACAGGGAGATAGCGATACAGACCGCAGAGGACAGGGAGATAGTGATAGAGACTGCAGAGGACAGGGAAATAGTGAGAGAGACTGCAGAGGACAGGGAGATAGTGATAGAGACTGCAGAGGACAGGGAGATAGTGATAGAGACTGCAGAGGACAGGGAAATAGTGAGAGAGACTGCAGAGGACAGGGAAATAGTGAGAGAGACTGCAGAGGACAGGTAGATAGTGAGAGAGACCGCAGAGGACAGGGAGATAGTGAGAGAGACCGCAGAGGATAGGGAGATAGTGATACAGACCGCAGAGGACAGGGAGATAGTGATAGAGACCGCAGAGGACAGGGAGATAGTGATAGAGACCGCAGAGGACAGGGAGATAGTGATACAGACCGCAGAGGACAGGGAGATAGTGAAAGAGACCGCAGAGGACAGGGAGATAGCGATACAGACCGCAGAGGACAGGGAGATAGTGAGAGAGACCGCAGAGGACAGGGAGATAGCGATACAGACCGCAGAGGACAGGGAGATAGTGACAGAGACTGCAGAGGACAGGGAGATAGCGATACAGACCGCAGAGGACAGGGAGATAGTGATAGAGACCGCAGAGGACAGGGAGATAGCGAGAGAGACTGCAGAGGACAGGGAGATAGTGATACAGACCGCAGAGGACAGGGAGATAGTGAGAGAGACCGCAGAGGACAGGGAGATAGCAATACAGACCGCAGAGGACAGGGAGATAGTGAGAGAGACTGCAGAGGACAGGGAGATAGCGATACAGACCGCAGAGGACAGGGAGATAGTGATAGAGACTGCAGAGGACAGGGAGATAGTGATAGAGACTGCAGAGGACAGGGAGATAGTGATAGAGACTGCAGAGGACAGGGAGATAGTGAGAGAGACCGCAGAGGACAGGGAGATAGTGATAGAGACCGCAGAGGACAGGGAGATAGTGAGAGAGACCGCAGAGGACAGGGAGATAGTGATACAGACCGCAGAGGACAGGGAGATAGCGATACAGACCGCAGAGGACAGGGAAATAGTGACAGAGACCGCAGAGGACAGGGAGATAGTGATACAGACCGCAGAGGACAGGGAGATAGTGATAGAGACTGCAGAGGACAGGGAAATAGTGAGAGAGACTGCAGAGGACAGGGAGATAGTGATAGAGACTGCAGAGGACAGGGAGATAGTGATAAGAGACTGCAGAGGACAGGGAGATAGTGAGAGAGACTGCAGAGGACAGGGAGATAGTGATACAGACCGCAGAGGACAGGGAGATAGTGAAACAGACCGCAGAGGACAGGGAGATAGTGATAGAGACTGCAGAGGACAGGGAAATAGTGAGAGAGACTGCAGAGGACAGGGAGATAGTGATAGAGACTGCAGAGGACAGGGAGATAGTGATAAGAGACTGCAGAGGACAGGGAGATAGTGAGAGAGACTGCAGAGGACAGGGAGATAGTGATAGAGACTGCAGAGGACAGGGAGATAGTGATAAGAGACCGCAGAGGACAGGGAGATAGCGATACAGACCGCAGAGGACAGGGAGATAGTGACAGAGACCGCAGAGGACAGGGAGATAGTGATAGAGACTGCAGAGGACAGGGAAATAGTGAGAGAGACTGCAGAGGACAGGGAGATAGCGAGAGAGACTGCAGAGGACAGGGAGATAGTGATACAGACCGCAGAGGACAGGGAGATAGTGATAAGAGACTGCAGAGGACAGGGAGATAGTGAGAGAGACCGCAGAGGACAGGGAGATAGTGATAAGAGACTGCAGAGGACAGGGAGATAGTGATAGAGACTGCAGAGGACAGGGAGATAGTGAGAGAGACTGCAGAGGACAGGGAGATAGTGATAGAGACTGCAGAGGACAGAGAGATAGTGATAGAGACTGCAGAGGACAGGGAGATAGTGATACAGACCGCAGAGGACAGGGAGATAGTGATACAGACCGCAGAGGACAGGGAGATAGTGATACAGACTGCAGAGGACAGGGAGATAGTGATACAGACCGCAGAGGACAGGGAGATAGTGATAAGAGACTGCAGAGGACAGGGAGATAGCGAGAGAGACTGCAGAGGACAGGGAGATAGTGAGAGAGACCGCAGAGGACAGGGAGATAGTGAGAGAGACCGCAGAGGACAGGGAGATAGTGATAGAGACTGCAGAGGACAGGGAGATAGTGAGAGAGACCGCAGAGGACAGGGAGATAGTGATAAGAGACTGCAGAGGACAGGGAGATAGTGATAGAGACTGCAGAGGACAGGGAAATAGTGAGAGAGACTGCAGAGGACAGGGAGATAGTGATAGAGACTGCAGAGGACAGGGAGATAGTGATAGAGACTGCAGAGGACAGGGAAATAGTGAGAGAGACTGCAGAGGACAGGGGTATAGTGATACAGACCGCAGAGGACAGGGAGATAGTGATAAGAGACTGCAGAGGACAGGGAGATAGCGATACAGACCACAGAGGACAGGGAGATAGCGAGAGAGACTGCAGAGGACAGGGAGATAGTGATACAGACCGCAGAGGACAGGGAGATAGTGAGAGAGACCGCAGAGGACAGGGAGATAGCAATACAGACTGCAGAGGACGGGGAGATAGTGAGAGAGACTGCAGAGGACAGGGAGATAGCGATACAGACCGCAGAGGACAGGGAGATAGCGATACAGACCGCAGAGGACAGGGAGATAGTGATAGAGACCGCAGAGGACAGGGAGATAGTGAGAGAGACCGCAGAGGACAGGGAGATAGTGATAAGAGACTGCAGAGGACAGGGAGATAGTGATAGAGACTGCAGAGGACAGGGAAATAGTGAGAGAGACTGCAGAGGACAGGGAGATAGTGATAGAGACTGCAGAGGACAGAGAGATAGTGATAGAGACTGCAGAGGACAGGGAGATAGTGATACAGACCGCAGAGGACAGGGAGATAGTGATACAGACCGCAGAGGACAGGGAGATAGTGATACAGACCGCAGAGGACAGGGAGATAGTGATAAGAGACTGCAGAGGACAGGGAGATAGCGATACAGACCGCAGAGGACAGGGAGATAGTGATACAGACCGCAGAGGACAGGGAGATAGTGATAAGAGACTGCAGAGGACAGGGAGATAGCGAGAGAGACTGCAGAGGACAGGGAGATAGTGATACAGACCGCAGAGGACAGGGAGATAGTAAGAGAGACCGCAGAGGACAGGGAGATAGTGATAGAGACTGCAGAGGACAGGGAGATAGTGAGAGAGACCGCAGAGGACAGGGAGATAGTGATAAGAGACTGCAGAGGACAGGGAGATAGTGATAGAGACTGCAGAGGACAGGGAAATAGTGAGAGAGACTGCAGAGGACAGGGAGATAGTGATAGAGACTGCAGAGGACAGGGAGATAGTGATAGAGACTGCAGAGGACAGGGAAATAGTGAGAGAGACTGCAGAGGACAGGGGTATAGTGATACAGACCGCAGAGGACAGGGAGATAGTGATAAGAGACTGCAGAGGACAGGGAGATAGCGATACAGACCGCAGAGGACAGGGAGATAGCGAGAGAGACTGCAGAGGACAGGGAGATAGTGATACAGACCGCAGAGGACAGGGAGATAGTGAGAGAGACCGCAGAGGACAGGGAGATAGCAATACAGACTGCAGAGGACGGGGAGATAGTGAGAGAGACTGCAGAGGACAGGGAGATAGCGATACAGACCGCAGAGGACAGGGAGATAGCGATACAGACCGCAGAGGACAGGGAGATAGTGATGAGACTGCAGAGGACAGGGAGATAGTGAGAGAGACCGCAGAGGACAGGGAGATAGTGATACAGACCGCAGAGGACAGGGAGATAGTGATAGAGACTGCAGAGGACAGGGAGATAGTGATAGAGACTGCAGAGGACAGGGAGATAGTGATAGAGACTGCAGAGGACAGGGAGATAGCGATACAGACCGCAGAGGACAGGGAGATAGTGAGAGAGACTGCAGAGGACAGGGAAATAGTGAGAGAGACTGCAGAGGACAGGGAGATAGTGATAGAGACTGCAGAGGACAGGGAGATAGTGATAGAGACTGCAGAGGACAGGGAAATAGTGAGAGAGACTGCAGAGGACAGGGAGATATTGAGAGAGACCGCAGAGGACAGGGAGATAGTGAGAGAGACCGCAGAGGACAGGGAGATAGTGATACAGACCGCAGAGGACGGGGAGATAGTGATACAGACCGCAGAGGACAGGGAGATAGTGATACAGACCGCAGAGGACAGGGAGATAGTGATACAGACCGCAGAGGACAGGGAGATAGTGATACAGACCGCAGAGGACAGGGAGATAGTGAGAGAGACCGCAGAGGACAGGGAGATAGCAATACAGACTGCAGAGGTCGGGGAGATAGTGAGAGAGACCGCAGAGGACAGGGAGCTAGCGATACAGACCGCAGAGGACAGGGAGATAGTGATAAGAGACTGCAGAGGACAGGGAGATAGTGAGAGAGACCGCAGAGGACAGGGAGATAGTGATACAGACCGCAGAGGACAGGGAGATAGTGATAGAGACTGCAGAGGACAGGGAGATAGTGATAAGAGACTGCAGAGGACAGGGAGATAGCGATACAGACCACAGAGGACAGGGAGATAGTGATAGAGACTGCAGAGGACAGGGAAATAGTGAGAGAGACTGCAGAGGACAGGGAGATAGTGATAGAGACTGCAGAGGACAGGGAGATAGTGATAGAGACTGCAGAGAACAGGGAAATAGTGATAGAGACTGCAGAGGACAGGGAGATAGTGATAGAGACTGCAGAGGACAGGGAGATAGCGATACAGACCGCAGAGGACAGGGAGATAGTGATAGAGACTGCAGAGGACAGGGAAATAGTGAGAGAGACTGCAGAGGACAGGGAGATAGTGATAGAGACTGCAGAGGACAGGGAGATAGTGATAGAGACTGCAGAGGACAGGGAGATAGTGATAGAGACTGCAGAGGACAGGGAGATAGCGATACAGACCACAGAGGACAGGGAGATAGTGATAGAGACTGCAGAGGACAGGGAAATAGTGAGAGAGACTGCAGAGGACAGGGAGATAGTGATAGAGACTGCAGAGGACAGGGAGATAGTGATAGAGACTGCAGAGAACAGGGAAATAGTGAGAGAGACTGCAGAGGACAGGTAGATAGTGAGAGAGACCGCAGAGGACAGGGAGATAGTGATACAGACCGCAGAGGACAGGGAGATAGTGATACAGACCGCAGAGGACAGGGAGATAGTGATACAGACCGCAGAGGACAGGGAGATAGTGATACAGACCGCAGAGGACAGGGAGATAGTGATACAGACCGCAGAGGACAGGGAGATAGCGATACAGACCGCAGAGGACAGGGAGATAGTGAGAGAGACCGCAGAGTACAGGGAGATAGTGATACAGACCGCAGAGGACAGGGAGATAGTGATACAGACCGCAGAGGACAGGGAGATAGTGAAAGAGACCGCAGAGGACAGGGAGATAGCGATACAGACCGCAGAGGACAGGGAGATAGTGAGAGAGACCGCAGAGTACAGGGAGATAGCGATACAGACCGCAGAGGACAGGGAGATAGTGACAGAGACTGCAGAGGACAGGGAGATAGCGATACAGACCGCAGAGGACAGGGAGATAGTGATAGAGACTGCAGAGGACAGGGAGATAGTGATACAGACCGCAGAGGACAGGGAGATAGTGAGAGAGACTGCAGTGGACAGGGAGATAGTGATACAGACCGCAGAGGACAGGGAGATAGCGATACAGACCGCAGAGGACAGGGAGATAGTGAGAGAGACCGCAGAGTACAGGGAGATAGTGATACAGACCGCAGAGGACAGGGAGATAGTGATACAGACCGCAGAGGACAGGGAGATAGTGAAAGAGACCGCAGAGGACAGGGAGATAGCGATACAGACCGCAGAGGACAGGGAGATAGTGAGAGAGACCGCAGAGTACAGGGAGATAGCGATACAGACCGCAGAGGACAGGGAGATAGTGACAGAGACTGCAGAGGACAGGGAGATAGCGATACAGACCGCAGAGGACAGGGAGATAGTGATAGAGACTGCAGAGGACAGGGAGATAGTGATACAGACCGCAGAGGACAGGGAGATAGTGAGAGAGACTGCAGTGGACAGGGAGATAGCGATACAGACCGCAGAGGACAGGGAGATAGTGATAGAGACTGCAGAGGACAGGGAGATAGTGATACAGACCGCAGAGGACAGGGAGCTAGTGATAAGAGACTGCAGAGGACAGGGAGATATTGAGAGAGACCGCAGAGGACAGGGAGATAGTGATAGAGACTGCAGAGGACAGGGAGATAGTGATAGAGACTGAAAAGGACAGGGAGATAGTGATAAGAGACTGCAGAGGACAGGGAGATAGTGATAGAGACTGCAGAGGACAGGGAGATAGTGATAGAGACTGCAGAGGACAGGGAGATAGTGATAAGAGACTGCAGAGGACAGGGAGATAGTGAGAGAGACTGCAGAGGACAGGGAGATAGTGATAGAGACTGCAGAGGACAGGGAGATATTGAGAGAGACTGCAGAGGACAGGGAGATAGCGATACAGACCGCAGAGGACAGGGAGATAGCGAGAGAGACTGCAGAGGACAGGGAGATAGCGATACAGACCGCAGAGGACAGGGAGATAGTGAGAGAGACTGCAGAGGACAGGGAGATAGCGATACAGACCGCAGAGGACAGGGAGATAGTGATAGAGACCGCAGAGGACAGGGAGATAGCGAGAGAGACTGCAGAGGACAGGGAGATAGTGATACAGACCGCAGAGGACAGGGAGATAGTGAGAGAGACCGCAGAGGACAGGGAGATAGCAATACAGACCGCAGAGGACAGGGAGATAGTGAGAGAGACTGCAGAGGACAGGGAGATAGCGATACAGACCGCAGAGGACAGGGAGATAGCGATACAGACCGCAGAGGACAGGGAGATAGTGAGAGAGACCGCAGAGGACAGGGAGATAGTGATAGAGGCTGCAGAGGACAGGGAGATAGTGATACAGACCGCAGAGGACAGGGAGATAATGATAGAGACTGCAGAGGACAGGGAGATAGTGATAGAGACTGCAGAGGACAGGGAGATAGTGATAGAGACTGCAGAGGACAGGGAAATAGTGATAGAGACTGCAGAGGACAGGGAGATAGCGATACAGACCGCAGAGGACAGGGAGATAGTGATAGAGACTGCAGAGGACAGGGAAATAGTGAGAGAGACTGCAGAGGACAGGGAGATAGTGATAGAGACCGCAGAGGACAGGGAGATAGTGATAGAGACTGCAGAGGACAGGGAAATAGTGAGAGAGACTGCAGAGGACAGGTAGATAGTGAGAGAGACCGCAGAGGACAGGGAGATAGTGAGAGAGACCGCAGAGGACAGGGATATAGTGATACAGACCGCAGAGGACAGGGAGATAGTGATACAGACCGCAGAGGACAGGGAGATAGTGATACAGACCGCAGAGGACAGGGAGATAGTGAAAGAGACCGCAGAGGACAGGGAGATAGCGATACAGACCGCAGAGGACAGGGAGATAGTGAGAGAGACCGCAGAGGACAGGGAGATAGCGATACAGACCGCAGAGGACAGGGAGATAGTGACAGAGACTGCAGAGGACAGGGAGATAGCGATACAGACCGCAGAGGACAGGGAGATAGTGATAGAGACTGCAGAGGACAGGGAGATAGTGATACAGACCGCAGAGGACAGGGAGATAGTGATAGAGACAGCAGAGGACAGGGAGATAGTGATAGAGACTGCAGAGGACAGGGAGATAGTGAGAGAGACCGCAGAGGACAGGGAGATAGCGATACAGACCGCAGAGGACAGGGAGATAGTGACAGAGACTGCAGAGGACAGGGAGATAGCGATACAGACCGCAGAGGACAGGGAGATAGTGATAGAGACTGCAGAGGACAGGGAGATAGTGATAAGAGACTGCAGAGGACAGGGAGATAGTGAGAGAGACCGCAGAGGACAGGGAGATAGTGATAGAGACTGCAGAGGACAGGGAGATAGTGATAGAGACTGCAGAGGACAGGGAGATAGTGATAAGAGACTGCAGAGGACAGGGAGATAGTGATAGAGACTGCAGAGGACAGGGAGATAGTGATAGAGACTGCAGAGGACAGGGAGATAGTGATAAGAGACTGCAGAGGACAGGGAGATAGTGAGAGAGACTGCAGAGGACAGGGAGATAGTGATAGAGACTGCAGAGGACAGGGAGATATTGAGAGAGACTGCAGAGGACAGGGAGATAGCGATACAGACCGCAGAGGACAGGGAGATAGCGAGAGAGACTGCAGAGGACAGGGAGATAGCGATACAGACCGCAGAGGACAGGGAGATAGTGAGAGAGACTGCAGAGGACAGGGAGATAGCGATACAGACCGCAGAGGACAGGGAGATAGTGATAGAGACCGCAGAGGACAGGGAGATAGCGAGAGAGACTGCAGAGGACAGGGAGATAGTGATACAGACCGCAGAGGACAGGGAGATAGTGAGAGAGACCGCAGAGGACAGGGAGATAGCAATACAGACCGCAGAGGACAGGGAGATAGTGAGAGAGACTGCAGAGGACAGGGAGATAGCGATACAGACCGCAGAGGACAGGGAGATAGCGATACAGACCGCAGAGGACAGGGAGATAGTGAGAGAGACCGCAGAGGACAGGGAGATAGTGAGAGAGACCGCAGAGGACAGGGAGATAGTGATACAGACCGCAGAGGACAGGGAGATAGTGATAGAGGCTGCAGAGGACAGGGAGATAGTGATAGAGACCGCAGAGGACAGGGAGATAGCGATACAGACCGCAGAGGACAGGGAAATAGTGACAGAGACCGCAGAGGACAGGGAGATAGTGATACAGACCGCAGAGGACAGGGAGATAGTGATAGAGACTGCAGAGGACAGGGAAATAGTGAGAGAGACTGCAGAGGACAGGGAGATAGTGATAGAGACTGCAGAGGACAGGGAGATAGTGATACAGACCGCAGAGGACAGGGAGATAGTGATAAGAGACTGCAGAGGACAGGGAGATAGCGATACAGACCGCAGAGGACAGGGAGATAGCGAGAGAGACTGCAGAGGACAGGGAGATAGTGATACAGACCGCAGAGGACAGGGAGATAGTGAGAGAGACCGCAGAGGACAGGGAGATAGCAATACAGACTGCAGAGGACGGGGAGATAGTGAGAGAGACTGCAGAGGACAGGGAGATAGCGATACAGACCGCAGAGGACAGGGAGATAGCGATACAGACCGCAGAGGACAGGGAGATAGTGATAAGAGACTGCAGAGGACAGGGAGATAGTGAGAGAGACCGCAGAGGACAGGGAGATAGTGATACAGACCGCAGAGGACAGGGAGATAGTGATAGAGACTGCAGAGGACAGGGAGATAGTGATAGAGACTGCAGAGGACAGGGAGATAGTGATAGAGACTGCAGAGGACAGGGAGATAGCGATACAGACCGCAGAGGACAGGGAGATAGTGAGAGAGACTGCAGAGGACAGGGAAATAGTGAGAGAGACTGCAGAGGACAGGGAGATAGTGATAGAGACTGCAGAGGACAGGGAGATAGTGATAGAGACTGCAGAGGACAGGGAAATAGTGAGAGAGACTGCAGAGGACAGGGAGATATTGAGAGAGACCGCAGAGGACAGGGAGATAGTGATACAGACCGCAGAGGACAGGGAGATAGTGATAAGAGACTGCAGAGGACAGGGAGATAGCGATACAGACCGCAGAGGACAGGGAGATAGTGATACAGACCGCAGAGGACAGGGAGATAGTGATACAGACCGCAGAGGACAGGGAGATAGTGATAAGACACTGCAGAGGACAGGGAGATAGCGAGAGAGACTGCAGAGGACAGGGAGATAGTGATAGAGACTGCAGAGGACAGGGAGATAGTGATACAGACCGCAGAGGACAGGGAGATAGTGATAAGAGACTGCAGAGGACAGGGAGATAGCGATACAGACCGCAGAGGACAGGGAGATAGCGAGAGAGACTGCAGAGGACAGGGAGATAGTGATACAGACCGCAGAGGACAGGGAGATAGTGAGAGAGACCGCAGAGGACAGGGAGATAGTGATAGAGACTGCAGAGGACAGGGAGATAGTGAGAGAGACCGCAGAGGACAGGGAGATAGTGATAAGAGACTGCAGATGACAGGGAGATAGTGATAGAGACTGCAGAGGACAGGGAAATAGTGAGAGAGACTGCAGAGGACAGGGGTATAGTGATACAGACCGCAGAGGACAGGGAGATAGTGATAAGAGACTGCAGAGGACAGGGAGATAGTGATACAGACCGCAGAGGACAGGGAGATAGCGAGAGAGACTGCAGAGGACAGGGAGATAGTGATACAGACCGCAGAGGACAGGGAGATAGTGAGAGAGACCGCAGAGGACAGGGAGATAGCAATACAGACTGCAGAGGACGGGGAGATAGTGAGAGAGACTGCTGTCAAAGTCAGAAAAATATCTCTATGCACACTACCATATTTGCACCTCACACAGGTCAGTGTTGCGCATGCGTACGCTCTCCCGTACGTGCGCATACTCACAGTCGCGGGCACCCGCAGGCGCATGGTATGCGTATTTACGGTAGTGTTTATGCGATTGTAGCGTGCGACTCAATCGTAACATATTTTCAGTAATAATGTATTTTGTAGATCATGGTCCCTTTGATAGATTCTGAAAGTTTGGTTAATATAGAATGTTCATGAACAGAGGAATCCCTCTTTGTTTGATACGAAGGGTCAGACAGGAGTAATACAGTGGTGTTTAGTATCCATCGGAAGAATATTTAATTAGAAATATTCCGGTGTTGGTTTGAAGCAGATCAATCGCTCGTGCGAATAGTTATGGACATAAGAAGTTTATGAACATTTACTTTATTTGCACTTTATTACCCATGCGGCGGGAAACCCAGTTTCCCTCCCACCTGAGCAGTTGGAAATAGTCACAGCCCACCTGTATGAATCAACCTATGACCTTTTGTTATAATGCGAAGCCGAATTCCTATGTCCAATGAACAATGAGATTGTAGGGACCATTGAATTGTATTGTGTGTGGGGCATAAATAGGCAGGCCGACCGTATCCAGTGCTCTCTCTTCAACGGTTCTCATTGCTGATAATCGGGAGCTGGATATCGAGGCGCATGCGATCGTTCCCCTTGTGCGTAAGTTTTCTCCGTAATCATATTGTCTTACTGTGAGCCATCTCTCTCTCTCTCTATCTCTCTCTCTCTACTCTTTCTCTCGTATTTTCCTTAAATTGTATTGTATTGTATTTCCTGTGTAGTTTATCTGGTTAGTTGGTTTATGTTATATTGTAGTGAATGCTTTGTACTGTGATTCTTTTTGCAAGTATAATAGTCATAATACATATAATAGGTTTCGGACCCTAAGCCCAGGTATCTGTGTATTCTTTATAGTGTTAAGTATTCTCTGAGCGTCGGTGACGCTCAAGCAGCTTTGCAGTTAATCAGGTTACACCAGGTTGCACTTACACTCTGTCTCTACACTAAGGTATACTGTGTATCTCACTGTTAAAGGTATAGATATAAAGGTTTAACGTTGTAAGCGTCTGCACCGCTGGTGATCTCCTCGTGGTCCCGAGCGTACGCTACGCTATAGCGAATCATCACGTTAGTCGGCAGCCAATAGCGTCCCTGCCTGTGATCACTGGGCCGTAAGCGAACGTGACGCTTGAGCGTCTCGACTACGGTTGAGCGATCGCTACACAACTTGCGTACCCTTACGGTACTTCTTACGTAGATAGCGTACAGTGTTCTTAGACCTCTTAAGGTGTTTTATATACGATAAATATTCAGCTTTATCACTGCAGAGGACAGGGAGATAGCGATACAGACCGCAGAGGACAGGGAGATAGCGATACAGACCGCAGAGGACAGGGAGATAGTGATAAGAGACTGCAGAGGACAGGGAGATAGTGAGAGAGACCGCAGAGGACAGGGAGATAGTGATACAGACCGCAGAGGACAGGGAGATAGTGATAGAGACTGCAGAGGACAGGGAGATAGTGATAGAGACTGCAGAGGACAGGGAGATAGTGATAGAGACTGCAGAGGACAGGGAGATAGCGATACAGACCGCAGAGGACAGGGAGATAGTGAGAGAGACTGCAGAGGACAGGGAAATAGTGAGAGAGACTGCAGAGGACAGGGAGATATAGAGACTGCAGAGGACAGGGAGATAGTGATAGAGACTGCAGAGGACAGGGAGATAGTGATAGAGACTGCAGAGGACAGGGAGATAGTGATAGAGACTGCAGAGGACAGGGAAATAGTGATAGAGACTGCAGAGGACAGGGAGATAGCGATACAGACCGCAGAGGACAGGGAGATAGTGAGAGAGACTGCAGAGGACAGGGAAATAGTGAAAGAGACTGCAGAGGACAGGGAGATATAGAGACTGCAGAGGACAGGGAGATAGTGATAGAGACTGCAGAGGACAGGGAGATAGTGATAGAGACTGCAGAGGACAGGGAGATAGTGATAGAGACTGCAGAGGACAGGGAAATAGTGAGAGAGACTGCAGAGGACAGGGAGATATAGAGACTGCAGAGGACAGGGAGATAGTGATAGAGACTGCAGAGGACAGGGAGATAGTGATAGAGACTGCAGAGGACAGGGAAATAGTGAGAGAGACTGCAGAGGACAGGGGTATAGTGATACAGACCGCAGAGGACAGGGAGATAGTGATAAGAGACTGCAGAGGACAGGGAGATAGCGATACAGACCACAGAGGACAGGGAGATAGCGAGAGAGACTGCAGAGGACAGGGAGATAGTGATACAGACCGCAGAGGACAGGGAGATAGTGAGAGAGACCGCAGAGGACAGGGAGATAGCAATACAGACTGCAGAGGACGGGGAGATAGTGAGAGAGACTGCAGAGGACAGGGAGATAGCGATACAGACCGCAGAGGACAGGGAGATAGCGATACAGACCGCAGAGGACAGGGAGATAGTGATAGAGACCGCAGAGGACAGGGAGATAGTGAGAGAGACCGCAGAGGACAGGGAGATAGTGATAAGAGACTGCAGAGGACAGGGAGATAGTGATAGAGACTGCAGAGGACAGGGAAATAGTGAGAGAGACTGCAGAGGACAGGGAGATAGTGATAGAGACTGCAGAGGACAGAGAGATAGTGATAGAGACTGCAGAGGACAGGGAGATAGTGATACAGACCGCAGAGGACAGGGAGATAGTGATACAGACCGCAGAGGACAGGGAGATAGTGATACAGACCGCAGAGGACAGGGAGATAGTGATAAGAGACTGCAGAGGACAGGGAGATAGCGATACAGACCGCAGAGGACAGGGAGATAGTGATACAGACCGCAGAGGACAGGGAGATAGTGATAAGAGACTGCAGAGGACAGGGAGATAGCGAGAGAGACTGCAGAGGACAGGGAGATAGTGATACAGACCGCAGAGGACAGGGAGATAGTAAGAGAGACCGCAGAGGACAGGGAGATAGTGATAGAGACTGCAGAGGACAGGGAGATAGTGAGAGAGACCGCAGAGGACAGGGAGATAGTGATAAGAGACTGCAGAGGACAGGGAGATAGTGATAGAGACTGCAGAGGACAGGGAAATAGTGAGAGAGACTGCAGAGGACAGGGAGATAGTGATAGAGACTGCAGAGGACAGGGAGATAGTGATAGAGACTGCAGAGGACAGGGAAATAGTGAGAGAGACTGCAGAGGACAGGGGTATAGTGATACAGACCGCAGAGGACAGGGAGATAGTGATAAGAGACTGCAGAGGACAGGGAGATAGCGATACAGACCGCAGAGGACAGGGAGATAGCGAGAGAGACTGCAGAGGACAGGGAGATAGTGATACAGACCGCAGAGGACAGGGAGATAGTGAGAGAGACCGCAGAGGACAGGGAGATAGCAATACAGACTGCAGAGGACGGGGAGATAGTGAGAGAGACTGCAGAGGACAGGGAGATAGCGATACAGACCGCAGAGGACAGGGAGATAGCGATACAGACCGCAGAGGACAGGGAGATAGTGATGAGACTGCAGAGGACAGGGAGATAGTGAGAGAGACCGCAGAGGACAGGGAGATAGTGATACAGACCGCAGAGGACAGGGAGATAGTGATAGAGACTGCAGAGGACAGGGAGATAGTGATAGAGACTGCAGAGGACAGGGAGATAGTGATAGAGACTGCAGAGGACAGGGAGATAGCGATACAGACCGCAGAGGACAGGGAGATAGTGAGAGAGACTGCAGAGGACAGGGAAATAGTGAGAGAGACTGCAGAGGACAGGGAGATAGTGATAGAGACTGCAGAGGACAGGGAGATAGTGATAGAGACTGCAGAGGACAGGGAAATAGTGAGAGAGACTGCAGAGGACAGGGAGATATTGAGAGAGACCGCAGAGGACAGGGAGATAGTGAGAGAGACCGCAGAGGACAGGGAGATAGTGATACAGACCGCAGAGGACGGGGAGATAGTGATACAGACCGCAGAGGACAGGGAGATAGTGATACAGACCGCAGAGGACAGGGAGATAGTGATACAGACCGCAGAGGACAGGGAGATAGTGATACAGACCGCAGAGGACAGGGAGATAGTGAGAGAGACCGCAGAGGACAGGGAGATAGCAATACAGACTGCAGAGGTCGGGGAGATAGTGAGAGAGACCGCAGAGGACAGGGAGCTAGCGATACAGACCGCAGAGGACAGGGAGATAGTGATAAGAGACTGCAGAGGACAGGGAGATAGTGAGAGAGACCGCAGAGGACAGGGAGATAGTGATACAGACCGCAGAGGACAGGGAGATAGTGATAGAGACTGCAGAGGACAGGGAGATAGTGATAAGAGACTGCAGAGGACAGGGAGATAGCGATACAGACCACAGAGGACAGGGAGATAGTGATAGAGACTGCAGAGGACAGGGAAATAGTGAGAGAGACTGCAGAGGACAGGGAGATAGTGATAGAGACTGCAGAGGACAGGGAGATAGTGATAGAGACTGCAGAGAACAGGGAAATAGTGATAGAGACTGCAGAGGACAGGGAGATAGTGATAGAGACTGCAGAGGACAGGGAGATAGCGATACAGACCGCAGAGGACAGGGAGATAGTGACAGAGACTGCAGAGGACAGGGAAATAGTGAGAGAGACTGCAGAGGACAGGGAGATAGTGATAGAGACTGCAGAGGACAGGGAGATAGTGATAGAGACTGCAGAGGACAGGGAGATAGTGATAGAGACTGCAGAGGACAGGGAGATAGCGATACAGACCACAGAGGACAGGGAGATAGTGATAGAGACTGCAGAGGACAGGGAAATAGTGAGAGAGACTGCAGAGGACAGGGAGATAGTGATAGAGACTGCAGAGGACAGGGAGATAGTGATAGAGACTGCAGAGAACAGGGAAATAGTGAGAGAGACTGCAGAGGACAGGTAGATAGTGAGAGAGACCGCAGAGGACAGGGAGATAGTGATACAGACCGCAGAGGACAGGGAGATAGTGATACAGACCGCAGAGGACAGGGAGATAGTGATACAGACCGCAGAGGACAGGGAGATAGTGATACAGACCGCAGAGGACAGGGAGATAGTGATACAGACCGCAGAGGACAGGGAGATAGCGATACAGACCGCAGAGGACAGGGAGATAGTGAGAGAGACCGCAGAGTACAGGGAGATAGTGATACAGACCGCAGAGGACAGGGAGATAGTGATACAGACCGCAGAGGACAGGGAGATAGTGAAAGAGACCGCAGAGGACAGGGAGATAGCGATACAGACCGCAGAGGACAGGGAGATAGTGAGAGAGACCGCAGAGTACAGGGAGATAGCGATACAGACCGCAGAGGACAGGGAGATAGTGACAGAGACTGCAGAGGACAGGGAGATAGCGATACAGACCGCAGAGGACAGGGAGATAGTGATAGAGACTGCAGAGGACAGGGAGATAGTGATACAGACCGCAGAGGACAGGGAGATAGTGAGAGAGACTGCAGTGGACAGGGAGATAGCGATACAGACCGCAGAGGACAGGGAGATAGTGATAGAGACTGCAGAGGACAGGGAGATAGTGATACAGACCGCAGAGGACAGGGAGCTAGTGATAAGAGACTGCAGAGGACAGGGAGATATTGAGAGAGACCGCAGAGGACAGGGAGATAGTGATAGAGACTGCAGAGGACAGGGAGATAGTGATAGAGACTGCAGAGGACAGGGAGATAGTGATAAGAGACTGCAGAGGACAGGGAGATAGTGATAGAGACTGCAGAGGACAGGGAGATAGTGATAGAGACTGCAGAGGACAGGGAGATAGTGATAAGAGACTGCAGAGGACAGGGAGATAGTGAGAGAGACTGCAGAGGACAGGGAGATAGTGATAGAGACTGCAGAGGACAGGGAGATATTGAGAGAGACTGCAGAGGACAGGGAGATAGCGATACAGACCGCAGAGGACAGGGAGATAGCGAGAGAGACTGCAGAGGACAGGGAGATAGCGATACAGACCGCAGAGGACAGGGAGATAGTGAGAGAGACTGCAGAGGACAGGGAGATAGCGATACAGACCGCAGAGGACAGGGAGATAGTGATAGAGACCGCAGAGGACAGGGAGATAGCGAGAGAGACTGCAGAGGACAGGGAGATAGTGATACAGACCGCAGAGGACAGGGAGATAGTGAGAGAGACCGCAGAGGACAGGGAGATAGCAATACAGACCGCAGAGGACAGGGAGATAGTGAGAGAGACTGCAGAGGACAGGGAGATAGCGATACAGACCGCAGAGGACAGGGAGATAGCGATACAGACCGCAGAGGACAGGGAGATAGTGAGAGAGACTGCAGAGGACAGGGAGATAGTGATAGAGGCTGCAGAGGACAGGGAGATAGTGATACAGACCGCAGAGGACAGGGAGATAGTGATAGAGACTGCAGAGGACAGGGAGATAGTGATAGAGACTGCAGAGGACAGGGAGATAGTGATAGAGACTGCAGAGGACAGGGAAATAGTGATAGAGACTGCAGAGGACAGGGAGATAGCGATACAGACCGCAGAGGACAGGGAGATAGTGATAGAGACTGCAGAGGACAGGGAAATAGTGAGAGAGACTGCAGAGGACAGGGAGATAGTGATAGAGACCGCAGAGGACAGGGAGATAGTGATAGAGACTGCAGAGGACAGGGAAATAGTGAGAGAGACTGCAGAGGACAGGTAGATAGTGAGAGAGACCGCAGAGGACAGGGAGATAGTGAGAGAGACCGCAGAGGACAGGGATATAGTGATACAGACCGCAGAGGACAGGGAGATAGTGATACAGACCGCAGAGGACAGGGAGATAGTGATACAGACCGCAGAGGACAGGGAGATAGTGAAAGAGACCGCAGAGGACAAGGAGATAGCGATACAGACCGCAGAGGACAGGGAGATAGTGAGAGAGACCGCAGAGGACAGGGAGATAGCGATACAGACCGCAGAGGACAGGGAGATAGTGACAGAGACTGCAGAGGACAGGGAGATAGCGATACAGACCGCAGAGGACAGGGAGATAGTGATAGAGACTGCAGAGGACAGGGAGATAGTGATACAGACCGCAGAGGACAGGGAGATAGTGATAGAGACAGCAGAGGACAGGGAGATAGTGATAGAGACTGCAGAGTACAGGGAGATAGTGAGAGAGACCGCAGAGGACAGGGAGATAGCGATACAGACCGCAGAGGACAGGGAGATAGTGACAGAGACTGCAGAGGACAGGGAGATAGCGATACAGACCGCAGAGGACAGGGAGATAGTGATAGAGACTGCAGAGGACAGGGAGATAGTGATACAGACCGCAGAGGACAGGGAGATAGTGATAAGAGACTGCAGAGGACAGGGAGATAGTGAGAGAGACCGCAGAGGACAGGGAGATAGTGATAGAGACTGCAGAGGACAGGGAGATAGTGATAGAGACTGCAGAGGACAGGGAGATAGTGATAAGAGACTGCAGAGGACAGGGAGATAGTGATAGAGACTGCAGAGGACAGGGAGATAGTGATAGAGACTGCAGAGGACAGGGAGATAGTGATAAGAGACTGCAGAGGACAGGGAGATAGTGAGAGAGACTGCAGAGGACAGGGAGATAGTGATAGAGACTGCAGAGGACAGGGAGATATTGAGAGAGACTGCAGAGGACAGGGAGATAGCGATACAGACCGCAGAGGACAGGGAGATAGCGAGAGAGACTGCAGAGGACAGGGAGATAGCGATACAGACCGCAGAGGACAGGGAGATAGTGAGAGAGACTGCAGAGGACAGGGAGATAGCGATACAGACCGCAGAGGACAGGGAGATAGTGATAGAGACCGCAGAGGACAGGGAGATAGCGAGAGAGACTGCAGAGGACAGGGAGATAGTGATACAGACCGCAGAGGACAGGGAGATAGTGAGAGAGACCGCAGAGGACAGGGAGATAGCAATACAGACCGCAGAGGACAGGGAGATAGTGAGAGAGACTGCAGAGGACAGGGAGATAGCGATACAGACCGCAGAGGACAGGGAGATAGCGATACAGACCGCAGAGGACAGGGAGATAGTGAGAGAGACCGCAGAGGACAGGGAGATAGTGAGAGAGACCGCAGAGGACAGGGAGATAGTGATACAGACCGCAGAGGACAGGGAGATAGTGATAGAGGCTGCAGAGGACAGGGAGATAGTGATAGAGACCGCAGAGGACAGGGAGATAGCGATACAGACCGCAGAGGACAGGGAAATAGTGACAGAGACCGCAGAGGACAGGGAGATAGTGATACAGACCGCAGAGGACAGGGAGATAGTGATAGAGACTGCAGAGGACAGGGAAATAGTGAGAGAGACTGCAGAGGACAGGGAGATAGTGATAGAGACTGCAGAGGACAGGGAGATAGTGATACAGACCGCAGAGGACAGGGAGATAGTGATAAGAGACTGCAGAGGACAGGGAGATAGCGATACAGACCGCAGAGGACAGGGAGATAGCGAGAGAGACTGCAGAGGACAGGGAGATAGTGATACAGACCGCAGAGGACAGGGAGATAGTGAGAGAGACCGCAGAGGACAGGGAGATAGCGATACAGACCGCAGAGGACAGGGAGATAGCGATACAGACCGCAGAGGACAGGGAGATAGTGATAAGAGACTGCAGAGGACAGGGAGATAGTGAGAGAGACCGCAGAGGACAGGGAGATAGTGATACAGACCGCAGAGGACAGGGAGATAGTGATAGAGACTGCAGAGGACAGGGAGATAGTGATAGAGACTGCAGAGGACAGGGAGATAGTGATAGAGACTGCAGAGGACAGGGAGATAGCGATACAGACCGCAGAGGACATGGAGATAGTGAGAGAGACTGCAGAGGACAGGGAAATAGTGAGAGAGACTGCAGAGGACAGGGAGATAGTGATAGAGACTGCAGAGGACAGGGAGATAGTGATAGAGACTGCAGAGGACAGGGAAATAGTGAGAGAGACTGCAGAGGACAGGGAGATAGTGAGAGAGACCGCAGAGGACAGGGAGATAGTGATACAGACCGCAGAGGACAGGGAGATAGTGATAGAGGCTGCAGAGGACAGGGAGATAGTGATAGAGACCGCAGAGGACAGGGAGATAGCGATACAGACCGCAGAGGACAGGGAAATAGTGACAGAGACCGCAGAGGACAGGGAGATAGTGATACAGACCGCAGAGGACAGGGAGATAGTGATAGAGACTGCAGAGGACAGGGAAATAGTGAGAGAGACTGCAGAGGACAGGGAGATAGTGATAGAGACTGCAGAGGACAGGGAGATAGTGATACAGACCGCAGAGGACAGGGAGATAGTGATAAGAGACTGCAGAGGACAGGGAGATAGCGATACAGACCGCAGAGGACAGGGAGATAGCGAGAGAGACTGCAGAGGACAGGGAGATAGTGATACAGACCGCAGAGGACAGGGAGATAGTGAGAGAGACCGCAGAGGACAGGGAGATAGCGATACAGACCGCAGAGGACAGGGAGATAGCGATACAGACCGCAGAGGACAGGGAGATAGTGATAAGAGACTGCAGAGGACAGGGAGATAGTGAGAGAGACCGCAGAGGACAGGGAGATAGTGATACAGACCGCAGAGGACAGGGAGATAGTGATAGAGACTGCAGAGGACAGGGAGATAGTGATAGAGACTGCAGAGGACAGGGAGATAGTGATAGAGACTGCAGAGGACAGGGAGATAGCGATACAGACCGCAGAGGACAGGGAGATAGTGAGAGAGACTGCAGAGGACAGGGAAATAGTGAGAGAGACTGCAGAGGACAGGGAGATAGTGATAGAGACTGCAGAGGACAGGGAGATAGTGATAGAGACTGCAGAGGACAGGGAAATAGTGAGAGAGACTGCAGAGGACAGGGAGATATTGAGAGAGACCGCAGAGGACAGGGAGATAGTGATACAGACCGCAGAGGACAGGGAGATAGTGATAAGAGACTGCAGAGGACAGGGAGATAGCGATACAGACCGCAGAGGACAGGGAGATAGTGATACAGACCGCAGAGGACAGGGAGATAGTGATACAGACCGCAGAGGACAGGGAGATAGTGATAAGACACTGCAGAGGACAGGGAGATAGCGAGAGAGACTGCAGAGGACAGGGAGATAGTGATAGAGACTGCAGAGGACAGGGAGATAGTGATACAGACCGCAGAGGACAGGGAGATAGTGATAAGAGACTGCAGAGGACAGGGAGATAGCGATACAGACCGCAGAGGACAGGGAGATAGCGAGAGAGACTGCAGAGGACAGGGAGATAGTGATACAGACCGCAGAGGACAGGGAGATAGTGAGAGAGACCGCAGAGGACAGGGAGATAGTGATAGAGACTGCAGAGGACAGGGAGATAGTGAGAGAGACCGCAGAGGACAGGGAGATAGTGATAAGAGACTGCAGATGACAGGGAGATAGTGATAGAGACTGCAGAGGACAGGGAAATAGTGAGAGAGACTGCAGAGGACAGGGGTATAGTGATACAGACCGCAGAGGACAGGGAGATAGTGATAAGAGACTGCAGAGGACAGGGAGATAGTGATACAGACCGCAGAGGACAGGGAGATAGCGAGAGAGACTGCAGAGGACAGGGAGATAGTGATACAGACCGCAGAGGACAGGGAGATAGTGAGAGAGACCGCAGAGGACAGGGAGATAGCAATACAGACTGCAGAGGACGGGGAGATAGTGAGAGAGACTGCTGTCAAAGTCAGAAAAATATCTCTATGCACACTACCATATTTGCACCTCACACAGGTCAGTGTTGCGCATGCGTACGCTCTCCCGTACGTGCGCATACTCACAGTCGCGGGCACCCGCAGGCGCATGGTATGCGTATTTACGGTAGTGTTTATGCGATTGTAGCGTGCGACTCAATCGTAACATATTTTCAGTAATAATGTATTTTGTAGATCATGGTCCCTTTGATAGATTCTGAAAGTTTGGTTAATATAGAATGTTCATGAACAGAGGAATCCCTCTTTGTTTGATACGAAGGGTCAGACAGGAGTAATACAGTGGTGTTTAGTATCCATCGGAAGAATATTTAATTAGAAATATTCCGGTGTTGGTTTGAAGCAGATCAATCGCTCGTGCGAATAGTTATGGACATAAGAAGTTTATGAACATTTACTTTATTTGCACTTTATTACCCATGCGGCGGGAAACCCAGTTTCCCTCCCACCTGAGCAGTTGGAAATAGTCACAGCCCACCTGTATGAATCAACCTATGACCTTTTGTTATAATGCGAAGCCGAATTCCTATGTCCAATGAACAATGAGATTGTAGGGACCATTGAATTGTATTGTGTGTGGGGCATAAATAGGCAGGCCGACCGTATCCAGTGCTCTCTCTTCAACGGTTCTCATTGCTGATAATCGGGAGCTGGATATCGAGGCGCATGCGATCGTTCCCCTTGTGCGTAAGTTTTCTCCGTAATCATATTGTCTTACTGTGAGCCATCTCTCACTCTCTCTATCTCTCTCTCTCTACTCTTTCTCTCGTATTTTCCTTAAATTGTATTGTATTGTATTTCCTGTGTAGTTTATCTGGTTAGTTGGTTTATGTTATATTGTAGTGAATGCTTTGTACTGTGATTCTTTTTGCAAGTATAATAGTCATAATACATATAATAGGTTTCGGACCCTAAGCCCAGGTATCTGTGTATTCTTTATAGTGTTAAGTATTCTCTGAGCGTCGGTGACGCTCAAGCAGCTTTGCAGTTAATCAGGTTACACCAGGTTGCACTTACACTCTGTCTCTACACTAAGGTATACTGTGTATCTCACTGTTAAAGGTATAGATATAAAGGTTTAACGTTGTAAGCGTCTGCACCGCTGGTGATCTCCTCGTGGTCCCGAGCGTACGCTACGCTATAGCGAATCATCACGTTAGTCGGCAGCCAATAGCGTCCCTGCCTGTGATCACTGGGCCGTAAGCGAACGTGACGCTTGAGCGTCTCGACTACGGTTGAGCGATCGCTACACAACTTGCGTACCCTTACGGTACTTCTTACGTAGATAGCGTACAGTGTTCTTAGACCTCTTAAGGTGTTTTATATACGATAAATATTCAGCTTTATCACTGCAGAGGACAGGGAGATAGCGATACAGACCGCAGAGGACAGGGAGATAGCGATACAGACCGCAGAGGACAGGGAGATAGTGATAAGAGACTGCAGAGGACAGGGAGATAGTGAGAGAGACCGCAGAGGACAGGGAGATAGTGATACAGACCGCAGAGGACAGGGAGATAGTGATAGAGACTGCAGAGGACAGGGAGATAGTGATAGAGACTGCAGAGGACAGGGAGATAGTGATAGAGACTGCAGAGGACAGGGAGATAGCGATACAGACCGCAGAGGACAGGGAGATAGTGATAGAGACTGCAGAGGACAGGGAAATAGTGAGAGAGACTGCAGAGGACAGGGAGATATAGAGACTGCAGAGGACAGGGAGATAGTGATAGAGACTGCAGAGGACAGGGAGATAGTGATAGAGACTGCAGAGGACAGGGAGATAGTGATAGAGACTGCAGAGGACAGGGAGATAGCGATACAGACTGCAGAGGACAGGGAGATAGTGATAGAGACTGCAGAGGACAGGGAAATAGTGAGAGAGACTGCAGAGGACAGGGAGATAGTGATAGAGACTGCAGAGGACAGGGAGATAGTGATACAGACCGCAGAGGACAGGGAGATAGTGATACAGACCGCAGAGGACAGGGAGATAGTGATAGAGACTGCAGAGGACAGGGAAATAGTGAGAGAGACTGCAGAGGACAGGGAGATAGTGATAGAGACTGCAGAGGACAGGGAGATAGTGATAAGAGACTGCAGAGGACAGGGAGATAGTGAGAGAGACTGCAGAGGACAGGGAGATAGTGATAGAGACTGCAGAGGACAGGGAGATAGTGATAAGAGACCGCAGAGGACAGGGAGATAGCGATACAGACCGCAGAGGACAGGGAGATAGTGACAGAGACCGCAGAGGACAGGGAGATAGTGAGAGAGACTGCAGAGGACAGGGAGATAGTGATAGAGACTGCAGAGGACAGGGAAATAGTGAGAGAGACTGCAGAGGACAGGGAGATAGCGAGAGAGACTGCAGAGGACAGGGAGATAGTGATACAGACCGCAGAGGACAGGGAGATAGTGATAAGAGACTGCAGAGGACAGGGAGATAGTGAGAGAGACCGCAGAGGACAGGGAGATAGTGATAGAGACTGCAGAGGACAGGGAGATAGTGATAGAGACTGCAGAGGACAGGGAGATAGTGATAAGAGACTGCAGAGGACAGGGAGATAGTGAGAGAGACCGCAGAGGACAGGGAGATAGTGATAGAGACTGCAGAGGACAGGGAGATAGTGATACAGACCGCAGAGGACAGGGAGATAGTGATAAGAGACTGCAGAGGACAGGGAGATAGCGATACAGACCGCAAAGGACAGGGAGATAGTGATAGAGACCGCAGAGGACAGGGAGATAGTGAGAGAGACCGCAGAGGACAGGGAGATAGTGATAAGAGACTGCAGAGTACAGGGAGATAGTGATAGAGACTGCAGAGGACAGAGAGATAGTGATAGAGACTGCAGAGGACAGGGAGATAGTGATACAGACCGCAGAGGACAGGGAGATAGTGATACAGACCGCAGAGGACAGGGAGATAGTGATACAGACCGCAGAGGACAGGGAGATAGTGATAAGAGACTGCAGAGGACAGGGAGATAGCGATACAGACCGCAGAGGACAGGGAGATAGTGATACAGACCGCAGAGGACAGGGAGATAGTGATAAGTGACTGCAGAGGACAGGGAGATAGTGAGAGAGACTGCAGAGGACAGGGAGATAGTGATACAGACCGCAGAGGACAGGGAGATAGTGAGAGAGACCGCAGAGGACAGGGAGATAGTGATAGAGACTGCAGAGGACAGGGAGATAGTGAGAGAGACCGCAGAGGACAGGGAGATAGTGATAAGAGACTGCAGAGGACAGGGAGATAGTGATACAGACCGCAGAGGACAGGGAGATAGTGATACAGACCGCAGAGGACAGGGAGATAGTGATACAGACCGCAGAGGACAGGGAGATAGTGATAAGAGACTGCAGAGGACAGGGAGATAGCGATACAGACCGCAGAGGACAGGGAGATAGTGATACAGACCGCAGAGGACAGGGAGATAGTGATAAGTGACTGCAGAGGACAGGGAGATAGCGAGAGAGACTGCAGAGGACAGGGAGATAGTGATACAGACCGCAGAGGACAGGGAGATAGTGAGAGAGACCGCAGAGGACAGGGAGATAGTGATAGAGACTGCAGAGGACAGGGAGATAGTGAGAGAGACCGCAGAGGACAGGGAGATAGTGATAAGAGACTGCAGAGGACAGGGAGATAGTGATAGAGACTGCAGAGGACAGGGAAATAGTGAGAGAGACTGCAGAGGACAGGGAGATAGTGATAGAGACTGCAGAGGACAGGGAGATAGTGATAGAGACTGCAGAGGACAGGGAAATAGTGATAGAGACTGCAGAGGACAGGGGTATAGTGATACAGACCGCAGAGGACAGGGAGATAGTGATAAGAGACTGCAGAGGACAGGGAGATAGCGATACAGACCACAGAGGACAGGGAGATAGCGAGAGAGACTGCAGAGGACAGGGAGATAGTGATACAGACCACAGAGGACAGGGAGATAGTGAGAGAGACCGCAGAGGACAGGGAGATAGCAATACAGACTGCAGAGGACGGGGAGATAGTGAGAGAGACTGCAGAGGACAGGGAGATAGCGATACAGACCGCAGAGGACAGGGAGATAGCGATACAGACCGCAGAGGACAGGGAGATAGTGATAGAGACCGCAGAGGACAGGGAGATAGTGAGAGAGACCGCAGAGGACAGGGAGATAGTGATAAGAGACTGCAGAGGACAGGGAGATAGTGATAGAGACTGCAGAGGACAGGGAAATAGTGAGAGAGACTGCAGAGGACAGGGAGATAGTGATAGAGACTGCAGAGGACAGAGAGATAGTGATAGAGACTGCAGAGGACAGGGAGATAGTGATACAGACCGCAGAGGACAGGGAGATAGTGAGAGAGACCGCAGAGGACAGGGAGATAGCAATACAGACTGCAGAGGACGGGGAGATAGTGAGAGAGACTGCAGAGGACAGGGAGATAGCGATACAGACCGCAGAGGACAGGGAGATAGCGATACAGACAGCAGAGGACAGGGAGATAGTGATAAGAGACTGCAGAGGACAGGGAGATAGTGAGAGAGACCGCAGAGGACAGGGAGATAGTGATACAGACCGCAGAGGACAGGGAGATAGTGATAGAGACTGCAGAGGACAGGGAGATAGTGATAGAGACTGCAGAGGACAGGGAGATAGTGATAGAGACTGCAGAGGACAGGGAGATAGCGATACAGACCGCAGAGGACAGGGAGATAGTGAGAGAGACTGCAGAGGACAGGGAAATAGTGAGAGAGACTGCAGAGGACAGGGAGATAGTGATAGAGACTGCAGAGGACAGGGAGATAGTGATAGAGACTGCAGAGGACAGGGAAATAGTGAGAGAGACTGCAGAGGACAGGGAGATATTGAGAGAGACCGCAGAGGACAGGGAGATAGTGATACAGACCGCAGAGGACAGGGAGATAGTGATAAGAGACTGCAGAGGACAGGGAGATAGCGATACAGACCGCAGAGGACAGGGAGATAGTGATACAGACCGCAGAGGACAGGGAGATAGTGATAAGACACTGCAGAGGACAGGGAGATAGCGAGAGAGACTGCAGAGGACAGGGAGATAGTGATACAGACCGCAGAGGACAGGGAGATAGTGAGAGAGACCGCAGAGGACAGGGAGATAGTGATAGAGACTGCAGAGGACAGGGAGATAGTGAGAGAGACCGCAGAGGACAGGGAGATAGTGATAAGAGACTGCAGAGGACAGGGAGATAGTGATAGAGACTGCAGAGGACAGGGAAATAGTGAGAGAGACTGCAGAGGACAGGGAGATAGTGATAGAGACTGCAGAGGACAGGGAAATAGTGAGAGAGACTGCAGAGGACAGGGGTATAGTGATACAGACCGCAGAGGACAGGGAGATAGTGATAAGAGACTGCAGAGGACAGGGAGATAGCGATACAGACCGCAGAGGACAGGGAGATAGCGAGAGAGAC